>NW_010529463.1:0-13143 GCF_000687285.1 Phaethon lepturus | reverse complement strand
ATGCAAAATCCGGTTAGCAAGAGATTGTTCAGTGGCAAACTAGCATTTGGGAGATCTAGATTCTCTTTTTTTGCTCAGTCATTGATGTAATTTGTGACTTTGGGTGAGCCACTTCTTAGCTTAGGTTTCTGCTTGTTTTGGGTTTACATGACAAGGCTTTAGTAGCAGCAGGGGGGAAGTGGTGGTGCAGGCTGCTTCTGTGAGAAGACACCATGTCAGTCAGAGCCAGTTCCAGGTGGCTCCAAAACGGACCTGCTGCTGGCCAAAGCTGAGCCATAAGTGTTGTTGGTGGCACCACTGTGGTAACATTTTAAGAAGGGGTAAAAACCACAGCAACTGTGGGAGAAGAGTAAGAATATGTGAGAGAAACAGCCCTGCAGACGTCAAGGTCAGTGAAGAAGGAGGGGGAAGAGGTGCTCCAGGCACCGGAGCAGAGATTCCCCTGCAGCCTGTGGAGAAAACCATGATGAAGCAGGTTGTCCTGCAGCCTGTGGAAGACCCCATACTGGAGCAAATGGATGTACCCTGAAGGGAGATATGACCCTGTGGAGACTGTGCTGGAGCAGGCTCCTGGCAGGAACTGTGGCCCATGGAGAGGAGCCCACCCAGGAGTGGGTTTTCTGGCAGGAGCTGTGAGCCCATGGTGACCCACGCTGGAGCAGTCTGCTCCTGATGGACTGCACCCTGTGGAAAGGACCCTTGGAGAACTTAATGAAGGACTGTCTCCTGTGTGAAGGACCCCACACTAGAGCAGGGGAACAGCATGAGGAGGAAGAAGTGTCAGAGGCAAAGTGTTATGGATTGACAACAACACCTATTCTTCATTGCCCCTGCACCGCGCTTGGGTGTTTTTAGTTTAGTTTAGTTTTGTTTTCTCACTACCCTGCTCTGTTATTAATTGGCAATAAATTAAATTACTTGCCCTAAGTTGTCTTTGTTTGCCCATGGTGGTAATTAACAAGTGATCTCCCTGTCCTTATCTTGGCCCACGAACTTTTCTTTGTATTTTCTCCCCTGTCCTGTTGAGGAGAGGGAGCGATGGAGTGGCTTGGGGGGAACTTGGCAGCCAGCCAAGGTTAACCCACCACACCGCTTTAGTAATTTTTCAAATAAAAGCTCCAAGTGCTTTTATATCTGTTCAGCCAAGTATCCAAATAGCGTGGCATCCTTGTTATGCCTTAGTCTGATCAGAAATGTCCAGATAAACTTTCTGTCATTTCATTCGTTTGGAAGATCTAATCTGGGAAATATGGCTAGGGAAGCCCTAAAGTCACCTACATGAAGGACTCCTTCACAATACAATCAGTTATATTCAAAGTATCACCCAGGAGAGGTAGTATTGCGGTTGTTTCCTTTTGCATGACTGCTCAGTGGTGACACCAATCTCCCATGGGTGGGAGAACTGAGTTTGCTGCATATCTCAATGTTTCAAATCTCTCCAACTTAGAGAAGCTGGAGAGAGCGACCTCTTCAAGGGGAGGTGAGGAGTGCATAACAGTGGAAGCTGCGCCACTGTGCCATAAGCTCAAGTAGGAGACTTTAACCTACTTGCTCATTTTAGAAATGCCCCTGATTTGTTTTTCTATGGATGGGTTAGGCAACAAGCTGTAGGCAAGCATTTCTCTTCCTGAGTCTTGATATTGTGTGTGTGCATATCTGAAGACAGGAAGAAGAGTAGACCTCAGTGGTGAGGGGCTTGGACTACGTGCACAATCCCACAGTACCTAAGTGGAAAGTATGGAATATAGGGAAAAATAATGAAGGATGATTTTAAGGTTGATTCTGGTCAATGGGGATTTCCACATGTTTAGAACTGCAGAAGAATTTAGATTGAAAGGAATTTGGTGACTAGTTCAAATCAGAAGTAATTTCAATGTTGGGACAGGTTGCTCAGAGATGTGTCCAGCTGAGTTTTTTTCTATCTCCAAGAATGGAGATTTCACTCTCTGGGACTGACTTGTTTCAATAAGTACACAGTCTTTCCCACATTCAAACCATTCCCGATGAATTTTCCATATTCTTCACTTTTGTCTCTCAAAATTATAGCTAAATAAATGAGCATTGTAATATACTGCTGGAAGCATCAGATGTGGTTTACTTGATGTTTATGTATGTATTTTTTTCTGAGATATCTACTGAATTTTCTTATAGTAATTTCTTTATTGCAATGCTCAGTTTTGCACTCATCATCCATCTGTAACTGAAAAAGCTTGTGCTTGTGAGTTATTTTAAAAATGGAGAGGAGAGAATAATTTCATATTGGAAGTCAAAATTTGCCAAGCTATAGTATTTTGAAGATTTAAATTCCCAAACTGTCATGTACTTTCTTTCTGCTTTTTATATTGCAGAACAGTAATTGCGCTCTTTATATTAAAATAAACTGTCTCCATGTTCTCATAGGTACACTGGTCTTAAAGGCCTTCAAACTGTGGCAGGCCAGTACAGCTGCTTTCCGTGGGTGGTTCCTCTGTGGTCAGTTTCAGTGATTATTTAAAGAGCTGTTATGTATGAATGGCAGAAGTATTCATTATGTAAATAAAAATAAAAATTCTTAGTTCACATTCAAGTTCAGACTATCTGCTGTTTCATCTAATTTTCCTGAAATTCACCTTTAAAATTATGGGATCGCTATGAATTTTGATTCTTTTTTTTAGGAAAAGAGCACTATGTTTGATTGGCCAGATCATATCAGCTCTGTCGAAGAAGTCGTAATCTCAGGTCAAGAACAGCACTTGAAGAAAACAAAATGAAAGACCAAGATTTAGGAACAATTCTGCCTCCCCTACATACAGTAGTTTCAGCTGTTTCTTTACTTTTTTTTGTTGTTTTTTTTTTTTAATACATCTAAAGGCTGCAGGGAAAAATTATGATCATCCTGGCTGAACTCCTGCATAACCCAAACAACACAATTTCACGCAGGGACTCTTACACATAATGTAACAGCTTGTGGTTGAATTACTAGAGCATGCTGAATTGCTGAAAGTCCTTGCATGGAAACAAGTTGTTTGTTCTTTAGAAGTTCACTCTCTGTTGCTCTACCAGCATTAGATCTGTAGTATCATAACGGTCTTCAGCAGCAGTTTGCTGTGATCTTGCCATAACAAGATTATGACTCTAGGTGAGCTGTGAGAAAGCAAATAGATGTTGATTTAAATGTCAGCCAGTCATAGCGGAGCCTGAGGTTTTAAAAACTTCCAAAAACGCTTCTTGGATCCTATTACTTTCAGACAAAAATAGTTTATGTGGTCAAAGAAAGCTCCACTATCTTCTTTTGGAGGGGTGGGGGTGAAGAAAGCTCATCTGTGAGAATGCTCTGCTATGCAGGGTACTCAAAGGGCACTGCTCTTCTTTTTCCAGACAAGAGGTATGCCTCAGGTGAGTGCCCTACAGAGAATGCAGACTGTCTCTACAGAGGACCCCATTAGATCTTCTCAGAGAGTGAAGAGTAAGAAGAATATTTTGCACAGGATATATCTGTTTATTAAATCTTTAAACATTTTTTTCTCCTTAAGATAGGCCCATTTCCTGTAATTGCTTTTGGAGTAAACTACTGCCTAAATGGAAAAAATAAATATAAGGCTATTACGATTCATTGGCACTGGCAAGTTTTGCTCAACTCTTCCCACTACAAACGTGTAACAGTAACAGGGCTATTTTATAACTGATTTTCAGGAGTCATTTCTGTCCAGTTATCAGTCCAGTTATTCTGTGCCAAAATTCTGGAAGATATAACTTAAAATAAGCACGGGGCTAACACGATGCCATTGGAATCCACAAAAAGATTCATATTGACTTTGGCAAGAAGTGTATCAGAATGGAAATTTGACAGTGAGTTTAAAGCTAAACTAGCCAAATCGGCATATCAGCTCAGTTTGAGACTGGGCCCTATGTACCAAATCTTGTGAAGTGCTGGAATCTGGTAACGTACTTTATTTCCAAAAACAAAAAGACTAGGACTTCAGGAAAACTGCATGAGAGAGAGCAATAGCATTTCTGCACAATATTGTTGTTGACATGCTCTATACACAGCTGAGACTTTTTTTGTCTGTTCTTTGAGTATTTAAGCAGTGTTCATTTCTGTTGTCAAAATTAAACAGATAGGCAAGCGCTTTGCTGCATTTAAGTTCAACTGTTTAGTGGAGGCAGTTAATTAATTCTTTTCCAGTAGTTTCATTAAGCCTCTATAGTTATTACGTGAATTATTTTGCTTAAGTGAGTTTGTTAGTAGGCTCTTCTCTTATCTACAAAACCAAGATACAAATAGGAATGTATTCTAAAAGACTGTTGGAAACTGTAGGCATGTACTTGAATGCATACCGAGGGTACACTTTCCTACATGTAAACCAATATATGGAAGGGATGTGACAAATAAGCAACTATGCATGTATACTGTTTGTTGAAAAACATTGATTAAATCTCTGAGGAATGTATTCCAAAGATTTAATCTTTAGGATTGAATCTTTAGGATTTAAAGTTGTGCTCATTTCACCAAACTCGTCACTGATGGTTAAGTCAGTCATCCAGACATCTTCCAGTGTCAATGAAGAGAGAGAAAGATATACTGGTCTAACAAAGACTAGAAAACTAGAATAGACCACTACCTTTTAGGCGGCCAAAATTAGGTGAGAGAGACTTTATCATTTCAGTGCAGGTAGTCATTAGAATACTCCCTATTTGTGTCTAACGCAGTCCATGCTAGCTATAAAGTGTACTGAGGATAACATTTCACAAGCTTTCCATTGTTCATCATTTCAAGTATCAGTCTGTAAAGTGGATAAGATGTTAGCTGGGGTAAGATGCTTATTTCACTGACATACAGGACATGCAATCATGGCTTTGAATAAGACTTTCTTACAGCTCTGATTTCTACTTCACTGTCTTCACTCATGTGACCTAGCACTCTTAACAGTTCTTTGACATCAACTCCCAGTTTCTCAGAAGTTTAGAAATTATATTTCAATTTAAAACAGTGTAACTGGAGAGTAATGTTGATGTATGTTGAGTAGAAGGCATAAAAATATTGAATTTGGTTTTAACTGGAAATGAGCTAATTATTCTGTATTGGGGTCTGCTTATTTTGAAAGCACTGTTAATGGCTTTAAAAAGAGTTCTATGGAGAAAAAATGTTATGAGTTTTTTTCTCCCAGAGTTTTACTTTGTCGTTTGAGATCTGAATCTGCTCACTTTGTCAATAAAATCCTTAGAAATCCATAAGCTGATAAACAAAGTCCAGCATGTAGAAATATGTTAAGAAACTATAATTGCATTTATACTATTGTTTAATTTTTATTTTTTACCTGACATGATCTTCTATAGCAGATATTATAGAGCATGAGGTGAATTGATATAATTAGCTTGGTTTCCTGCCATCTTTCTCATAGGTCAAGCCAATTAAAAGACAACTGAGAGAGACAGTACTCCAAACTGTAGCATATGGCACCATGGCATAAAACACAGAGTAGTTGGAAAATAAATTGGCTGGGATTTTAACTTTGAAATTTAATTGAATATAAACCATGTTTGACTCTGAATCACCTTGAAATTTCCTTCTTTCTCTTGGTTTCTTATTTACATCAGGAATCAGAGCACTATTCTGTTCTTGGGTCACGTAACGGCATCTTGTTTGCCTTTGAATGAGTTCCCTGCTGCAGATATTTCACTGCTCAACATTTTTCCTTGGTTGTAAGTAGAGTCAGTTGAAAGCCAGAATTTCTGATTTGTGCATTATTTGGAAATTCTAAAACTAGTTTTACTGCAGAGAGCAATCTTCCCTCTCACCCTGCTAACAGAGCAAATAAAATGTGTAGTTTTTGAATTTTCTTGCTGTGTGGAAAATAGTAGAGTTAGCAATAAATGAAATTGCTTTTTTTTTTTCTTCAAGCCAAGTTTCACAGCACCATTCCCTATCCAACCTGAGTCTGAATTCTAAAGACAGGAAACCTGATTTCCTTGGGAGTGGTCCTGGGGCAATCTGACAAAAATGGGTTTGCCACGAAGTTTCTATCAATGTTTTATCACAAGATGTGGATATTTTAGCTTTATTACAAGCTCAGGATACTTCTCAACGCTGACACTCTGTCCTCCATACCTGTAAGCTGCTGGTGGGTTCCTTGGAATGACTTCAGCATGTGCCAACCCGCACTTCACAGACAGTTCCTGGGCGAAACTCAAAGGTTAGAATGACCTAGGAGAGATTCTCCTGACACAACTTGGATATGGCCACCTTCCTCTGGAGGCAGAGAGCTTGCTAGCAAGAAGAAGGTTGTTGGACAGAGTATTTGGAAAAACACTCTAATTTTTTTTTAATTTTATTTAGACTAGAGCTTTTTAGGTAAGATCTGTTTTTCTACGAATATAACAGTACACGCCTCATCTCATCTGGGGCCTTGAGTGTTTCTATTGGATTACAAAAGGATAGCACTGAAAGCTGGGCTCTAAGTCCAGGTACAGACTACAAGGTTGCTTAGAAGATGTAATGTTCACTCCTTATTGTTTAGGGATTCTTTAAAATACAAGATTTTTTCATTTCCTGTGATTTTTTTTACACAATATAGTTCAGACAAGGTAACTTTTTTTTTTCCTGGTAACTACTTCAAATCTAAATGTATTTTAACCATGGTTATATAGCTGCTAGACGTGACTTTCTGTTGTTCCATTAAGCACCAGCATAACTTGTATTTTAACCATGGTTATATAGCTGCTAGACATGACTTTCTGTTGTTCCATTAAACACCAGCATAACTCATCTTTCCAAAAACAATGGAAATATGTGGACAGTGGAAGTGCAGTTGTGTGCAACCAGAGTAACATAGCTGCTTTGTAAATATAGTCACCTCACAGTTTTGGAGGACAGGCAAACAAGATCAAAATCCAGAATAAAAATGGTTTTTATGGATTCAAGTAATGAATAAATGAATGTCTGTATATGGTATTCACTATGATCCTTGAATGTACATTGGGATACTCTCTGATGAGCATGAGAGAGCAAAGCATGTCTGCTTAATTTTTAATCTCATCTACGGGTTAGTCCTTGTAAAATAGTAATGATTATCAAATCAGATTCTCTGAAAGAATGAACTTGTCAAACTCACATACTTTATCTGCTGTGGCAATTGATGTCAGTATGATAATGCCACACCAGCAGTGCTTAAGTTAAGAGTTTGTCAGTTGCCCCATGATAAACTCTAACATTTGAGGGATTTTTTTCATCCCAGTTCATCAAATCACACAGGTCTGACATTCAATATGCAGTCCTCAGGGTTTCAAATGTTCTTTTGCTCTTGATTTATGCTAACAATAGAATACTTGAAAGAATAAAGGCTTACTATCATCACAGCGACTAAGTGACTCTGATTAAATAGATTCCAGAAATTGGCTGTGGACAGCTGCATTGAAGTAGGCATCAGTAAAATTGGAAGTAAAATAAAGGTTGAACTTTGTACAGTGCAGGAGAGCAGGGGGAAGAACGGAGCAGCTTATTTCCAAAATTTCTTTGCTCTGAAGGCAAGGTGGATCTTCAACATGGGCTTGGTATTTGGAGACAAGGGTCAGGGACTCATCTCGTTTAACTTTAAAGGTCTTCCACGTGGATGGTTACATGTGGACTCATCATCTTAAGGCTCAGGCACTGGCCTTTCCAGGGTTTGATTCTTCTATGCTTTCTTTGAAAGTAAGGTAAATCACACTTTCTAGTACTTATGTGTTTTCTCTGACAACATAGACCATTGATGGCAAACAAAAATGTATATGACCCTATTGCACATGCCTATGAATGAACAGCTGAATCCCACCCCGTGCTCTGGACATCTGAGCAGGAAGTGAGCAGAAAAAATAAAAGTATTAATGTTGGCAGGGAAAGCAGAGAGCTTTGCTGCAGGTGGAACAAGCAGTAATTCATAGAAATGGATCTGGAAGTCTCCTTTATTGGCACAAGCACATGATAGATTATATTCAAGATCACATGGAGACTGGTCACAATCAAATCTTTAGCAAGGGAAGTGTCTTTTTTCTAAGTATATTTTTCCATCCTGTCTTAAATGTACTAATTATATCCATTCTCTCTTGTTCTCTTATTTTAAGCTGTAGTAATCAAAAGATTTTGTGCTGGAAATTGCGTAAGTAATTTTCTTATCCCTTTAGACACATTTTTCTATGCTAAAAAGTCCATTTATTTAACTTACAGCAGTATTGCTTCCCTGTACATAAAATATTTTGGGAACATTGTTCTCAAGAAATATTCAATCACATTTATCATCCTAGTATTTTACATATCCTGATATCTAAAGAACCCTCTTTAAATCCTTCTAGATATTCTTAACTGGAAAAAAAATACATATATATATATATAACAAATGACCACGGGCAAGGTTTTTTTTCTTTAAAATAAAGGTTCTTCCCTTAATTTCTATCTCATGCTGGAATTAATATCTTCTGCTTTGCCTTGCCTTATAACAGTCAGGAAACAATTTATTTGATGCCACACGTTACAACTAAATTAGAAGACAGAGAGTCTGTGAAACAAATGTTTTCCAAGCAAAATGTCTATTCTCCAAAAAATCAAGGGAGAGAAGGTATGGCGTATTATCATCACTTTTCCAAACTCCCCTTCTCTTCCTCCCTACCCCACATTCTCTCAAGGTTAATTTGAAATTACAGAAAACACCAGTTTTCTGGAAATATCTGTCATCTCTTCGTTTAAAATAAAGAGCTGTACTTAAATTTTTTTCCCTTTCGTTACTTAAAACTACCACAAATACTTGCACAGCGTACACTAGAGGGCAATAGTGAGCTATAAATATCTTCCAGCTTACCCTTGGCATTTACATTACAGTGCCTTTAAGGCACTTTAGGTTCCTCTTCTCCCCTAACTATAGGTTGTTCTCATAGTATAAAATCTTTTACACAATAGGACCAAATGCAATATGTGTTTTTTCCACTGTTCTCAGGATTTGGTGTATTTCTAACATATAAATGAAATTGGTGAGTTTCATTACTCAGTGATTAGTCTGAACTAACCCAACATTCAGGGTCTCCTACAGTGCTGATATACTTTCTCTCATTCTGCACTGTCTGATCTTTTGAGTAATGGCTCTTGCCAGCATTAATATTAGCAAGCAAGAGTGAGCATGTAGGTGGGTTTACATATTTTTCTTTGGAATTTTTTTAAAGCCAATTTAAACCCTCCTCTTCAGGGAACAAAGGCTAGTATGTGCAGATGTTATTCCTTGTTTCTAGATGTATGAATGTAATACAAGTGGCAGAAAAGGTGAAAAGAGGTAAATAAGAAAAATATTTCAGGAAAATATGAGGGCAGCATTTATATTTCTTGCAAAATTGTGACATAGTTTCCTAAATAAAGCATATTTGCCTTAGAATTTAAATGCTCTGTGGCTTGAATTGAATGACATTTCCAGAACTAAGAGGTTCAACTATCCCAGCTTTCTAAAAGTTTTGTACTACTAGCAGGAGACTGCAAGTAAGAACAACCCCTTTATTCCTTTGACCCCTGCCTCTTGTCATATGGATTTTTTCTGCTTAAGCTGGCTGGTGGAATTAAGCTTTTCTGACAGTCTCAGGATGGAGGAACAATTTTCCCATCAGCTGCCAGGTTTTTTTGCATGAGTGTAGAGATTTAGGGAACAAGTCATTATGACCTTATATAACTGTAGTATATTATTAAGTACAAATGAGAAGTGATCTCCCTGAGAGGGGAATATACAGGTAATATTTAAGAAGTGCTTGAGATGTACTTTTTCCCTAAGCTTTCCTTTGGCATTGGTAAATGTGTTTTACATAATCAGTGGCATTGCACTTTAAAGGAGTTTTAAAGTGGTCTCCAAATGGCACTGAGGCACCATCCCCAAACCCAGACCAGGATGTCTGATCCCATGGTAGATACCTTCACTATTTTCTGAACTTAGGTTGTCTCAAATGTCTGTCTGATTGTCCTTTATTTGCATCTATTCATGGGACCGCTGTTCTTAGTGACAAGACCTCAGGTGGTGAACCTGTGACAAGATGAGGGCCCAAGCTGGCATCATCTCTTTTACCTTTCTTTTTTGCGGTGGAGGACAGGAGCTCTGAGCTCTGAGCTTGTTGCATAATTGACTTTTATATTTAATAGACTGCCTTCCATTACATCAGTCTGCCCCTCGGGCGCTGCTGAAGTCATGATTGATTTCTAATAGCTTTTAATGTTAATACTGTAGCCTGCTGGTATTTTTCAGTGCATTTGACTGGTGTTTTTCTGTACTGGCTTCCTAACGCATACCAGATAATGAAATAGTTTGAGTGTTTCTGATTGAGGAACACTGTGGGGAGGCAGAGAAACACCCAATGTTGTTTTTTCATAGCTTTGAATGGGAAATGCCACCTGAAAGCATTCCCACAAAGCTGCCTAACATAAGTCATCAGTCCTGGGGACTAGGGACTAAGCTCTAGGATCTCATTAGTGGGCTCAGAGGACACAACAGTTATGACTGTGTCCAGAAAAGTCTGCTTTTAACTGTTGCTACTTTTCAGTAACTTATGAAAACTTTGAAAGCCACAGTTTCTTTGTAGTCCACATAAACTTCAAATAAAGCTATACTTGAGACTGAAAGAGTATCTCCCTTGCTCCTGAAATGCCTGCTCATCCCTCCACGCAGCAAAGGCCTGGGGACCGCATGGTTAATGGCAGTTCATCCGCTGGTACCCAGGTGTTCTGCCTCTACCCAGTCATCTCCCCCCCCGGAGAAAGTATTAACATCACACATCATGCCTGGGAGCTTAAAAGTGGTGGAAGGCTCATGTATTTATCCAGTACAGGGGAAGCCTGCTGAATACTGAATGACCTGGTGAGAAGACACGAGCAAACCAAACGGCTGGGCTCAGACAACCTCGAAAGCTGCTTGGCCGATGACTCTCTATCTCCATGCCCTGACAAAGGTCCAAAATGATCTGTGGACTTTGGGCTGATAAACTAGCTCTTCATACGGACCAGTGCCTTCCGGCGCTGGCGGGAGCAAGGAGCAGATGTCCGTGAAGCAGCTGGCAAAGCTGCCTCAAGCTGCTCCTGGCCAGACTGATGCCAGGCTGCCCCATGGTGGCATTTGCGGCGGATGCTCTGCGCTTCAGTGGGGGTCACCCAGCTGCAGTCTCCTGCTTGTACTGGCTCCTTCCTGGCTCCTGGTCCAGGCCTGGCCTCCCTGCCGGCTCTCCCAGGTAACTCTCATCCCACACAGCTACCAGCTGGAGATGGGTGCTGAGCGAGGTGGGGTGTCAGGCACAGCCTTCTTGGCAGGTCAAGTAGCCCGGCAGCTCTCGCCTCAGACTGCTGCAATGATGGATTTTCTCCACCCTGATTAGGAAATAAAACAGCTTTCCGCAGTCTGGGCTTCATCCCACAGTTCCCACATGCATCTTCCCTTAGCAACTGGCTTTCCTTCTGCTGATGGCACAGTCTCCAGCGAAATCTGTCTCCTCTTATTACTACCAAGGAAAACTCTGAAAACCTCAGCGACTCATGCCTATCGGTGGATAGATCTGCTGCTCCGTGTTTTCAAAACACAGTAAAATAATAATTATCCCTTGCTGGTCTCTTTGTGATTCTTAAATAATACTGCCCTCATTCAGGGAAAAATGTCATCTGTTAAATCCAAACCACATAGTGAGTCGGCATCAGGGCCAACTTTACAGCTTGGGAGTTCTTGGCTTTTGGCCTTGTGCTCAGTTCGTCAGGCCATTTAACCTCTTTAGGAATCAGAAAACTAGTACTTAAGAAATACATGTAATAAGATGCATCAAGCTCTTCAAGAGGGGAAACAGTAAAAGTCTCTGAGAACACAGTCTCTTCTGTAGCAGTGAAAATAAAATATCCTGCGAGTTACCCATCTGCACAGGGTTGGATTCACTATAGAGCTGGTAGGTGATGATATTGCCAGTTAGCATAGTTTCAAGCAAACTAAGTTTTTGGCTGCATTTTCTCTGCATTCCTGTGCCTGTTTTCACATGTTCTTATGAAAAGTTGTGCCATGGTTTCATACAGCCATATGCAAAATACCAGTACATGACCTTGGGCCAGCTGACAGGTGCCATATTTATGACAACACAACATTTTTAATGGAGATGAGCTACTATAGAGAGAGAATCCTCCAAATATCACAATTTGCCATTCTTCAAAACAAACAATAAAATGCATGCTAGCATTTTGTACACAACAATGCAGCTAGCTGGATTCTGTTGCTTACTGAATTGCCCTGGGACTGTGATAACAGAAAAAGAAAACTGAAAGACTCATTTTAGTGTACCTTATTTTAAGCCCATGCCCTGGTTTCAGCCAGGATAGAGCTGGTTTTCTTCACAGAAGCTGGTGTGAGGATTCACTTTGGATTTGGGATGAGAAACTGTTGATAACGTGCTGATGTTTTGGGTTGCTGCTGAGCAGTCAAGGACAGTCCAGCTTCTCGTGCTGAAGGGGTGGGGTGCACGGGGAGCTGGGAGGGGACACGGCCAGGACAGCTGACCCAGACTGGCCAAAGAGATATTCCCTACCATACGACGTCATGCCCAGCACATAAACTGGAGTTGGCCGGGGGGCGGAAATCGCTGCTCGGGGACGGGCTGTCGATCGCCGGGTGGTGAGCAATTGCTGTATTGGGCATCACTTGTTCTTGTACATTCCTTTGTTGGTATTATCATTGTTGTTTCCTTCTCTCTTGCTGTCCTATTAAATTGTTTTTATCTCAACCCACGAATTTTTTTCCCAATTCTCTCCCTCATCCTACTGTGGGAGGGGGAGTGAGTGAGCAGCTGCGTGGTGCTTAGTTGCCAGCTGGGGCTAAACCACGACAGTCCTTTTTGGTGCCCAACGTGGGGCTCGAAGCTTGAGATAATAACGGTTGCAGGTCACAATATCAGTTTATTTGATTTGCACCATGCTCTCGTCTTTGCCGTACGTGTTAAGGATCGGTGTTGGTTTCTGCGGGCTGCTGTACTCTGCGATGATTAGTAACGTCTCGCCTGCGAGATTTGTTTTTAGAGCACTGACCTTGAGCTTAATGTGGTATCATCTGAGCTCTGTACTAAGGCCGTTGCTGTATTTCAGGTACGATCTTGTGGAGACAATTAGCAGATATACTTCTGCCTCTGAAAGGCTTTTTATGG
>NW_010529462.1:0-4119 GCF_000687285.1 Phaethon lepturus | reverse complement strand
TTTTTTTTTTTTTTTTCAGTTTTGTTCAAGTAGAGTTTGTTCTTCTGAGTCCTTGCAAATGAGCAGAGGTTTTTTGGGACTAAAAATAATAAACTCTCCTATGTACAGGTCTGCTGCGGTTACACTGGGTCATGACAATAAGCAAGTAGTTACAGTGCAGTTAAGTTTCAAGTGTGTTTGGTCACTTGGTGCAGTCTATATTTCGTTGCACATTACTTCAGGAGGTATCAGCCAGCTTTTGCACATTTGTCTCTAGTGAGCTGCTTGCCAAGGTAGTAGACAGATCGCATGACCCACACCTCTCTGCAGTGCCTTGATGCAATTAACATGTTACGTGGCTTTATCAGCTGAATGTATGCAGCTGTAGATTTGAAAATTACGTATGTGACTGCACATGTTTATCAGATCACGAGTGTTCAAAATGAAGTAGAAGATTTATATGTGTTATGTAAATACGAAACTGTAATGACACTTGCTTAAACAAAACAGCCAGGAGACTGTCATCTTCTGGTTTTTAGTTTAAAAATACTTGCACTGTGCACTCAATATAAGGTTTCAGAAAGAGAGAATGCCTGTACCAGCACTAGTGTGGCCAGCAGGAGCAGGGCAGGGATCGTGCCCCTGTACTCGGCGCTGGTGAGGCCGCATCTTGAATCCTGTGTTCAGTTTTGGGCCCCTCACTACAAGAAGGATGTTGAGGTGCTGGAGCGTGTCCAGAGAAGGGCAAGGAAGCTGGTGAGGGGTCTGGAGCACAAGTCTGATGAGGAGTGACTGAGGGAACTGGGGTTGTTCAGTCTGGAGAAGAGGAGGCTGAGAGGAGACCTTATCGCTCTCTACAACTACCTGAAAGGGGGTTGTGGTGAGGTGGATGTTGGTCTCTTCTCCCAAGTAACCAGCGATAGGACGAGAGGAAATGGCCTCAAGTTGTGCCAGGGGAGGTTTAGATTGGATATTAGGAAAAATTTCTTTACGGAGAGGGTGGTCAGGCATTGGAACAGGCTGCCCAGGGAGGTGGTGGAGTCGCCATCTCTGGCAGTGTTCAAAAAACGTGTGGATGTGGCGCTTCAGGACATGGTTTAGGGGACATGGTGGCGCTGGACTAATGGTTGGACTTGATGATCTTGAAGGTCCTTTCCAACCTTAGTGATTCTGTGATTCTGTGATACGGGGCTGGGACTTCTGGGGTTACCTGTCTGTGTCTTGTGTTGTTGTTGTTCTGCCCTATGAACAAACTTGCTGTATCTTTTTCCCCCAAGCTTGCTGTGTCTTTTTTGTGTTCCTCTAAAATGGGGGAAATGAATATTACCACTTCTAAAGGTGCTTGGAATTTTTTACTGGTCTTAAAGAACATATATTACTCACATTATATATAAGCATTGAGGGAACCAATCTAATTTGAGTACTAACTTGCAAGAAAAAGTGCTTGTGTTTGATTTTTCAAAAAAACACATTACCTTAGTTGTCTCAGTCTTTTGTTTATTTTTCCCTGTTCTGCACTACTGGAACCAGCATTTGACATTAACGTTTTGGGGCAGCTTTTCAGCCAGGATAACTCAATGTAGCTTGATGAAAGTCAAAAGAAGTACAATATTTACAGTTCTGTTTGCTTGGAATTTATTTGGAGTTATTTTGGTCATAAAAGCCTATGACTATATTGCACAAGACTGTTATGAAATAGTGTAGTATGTGAACACAGGCATGAGCACCTTTAGCATTTTTTCCAGCATTTTGTGAAAGTGGCAGATATGAAGGAGATAGAATTGCTCACTTTAAACTTTACTGCAAAAATACAGAGCTGGAACAACCCTTTGTATTAGTATAATTTTATTTATTTCCATTTTAACTGCTTTGCTGATTTTGTAATATGGTTTGAGTGAACCTTTTGTCAACCACCACTACCTCTAACCAGAAAAGAAGCTGCATGTGGAAGACTGTCATGTTGATTCTTGTTTAATTTTTTACAGATGTTTTGCTTCCAAAGATGTCAAAGTAAAAAGAATATATTCCATCAGAGAATGCTCCATCCTAGCTTGCTTCTACCACTGTTCCTAATGGACATAGTCATGGTTAATATGGTTAATAAATGGCCATAAAAGCCTAATTAGATCTCCTCCACCACTTAATGGTGAAACCTTTCCCACTGTTGCAGTTGTCATACTAGTGTTTCTCTAATTCTGTTCCAGCTCAAATTAATTTTATTTAGACTGAATGGTCAGAGTTTTCACAGTGTCCTAGGTGGGATTTCCCCAGTCCTTTCTGGATTGACATCACTGTTTTCCTATACTTACAAAAAATACTTAAAAATTCAGATTTATGTTTTACTTTCATGATCTCATAATCATTTCTTATTGTTATATATTTATCTTGCTGTTTTAAAAAAATATGTTGTATTGATTTGTAGGTGTGCTATTCATTTTCTAGTTTACACTTGTTAAATTTAATCCCTTTGGGGTCATCCTGACCACCTGTTTCCACATCAGTGACACTCTGATCCTTCTCTTCAGTACTGAAACCTTTCAACTTAATGAAATTGCCAAATTTTATTGATACACTCCTACTACAGCAAGATGTCCATAAATGCAGTATTGAGCCTCTGTATTCACAGGGACGAGCCTTAGACTGTGTTTATGCACATGTGCACTGTAAACCACAATGCAAAAGTTCTGCTGATTTTCCTGTTTATATTTCTTCCTATGCAGACAGTGCTTTTCACAGTGGGAAATAATGATGTCACTTCCCACTTCTGTGCTGCCTCTCCTGACTGTGAATTTCCCCATGTTTTCAAGTGTTCGATATCAAATGTTCGATAAAAAGCTTGCACAGGTCATCTCTAATTGAGCTAACATGGGCGTGACCGCCTTAGTTCACAGGCAGGCTTGGTTAGGAAGAGTTGTGACAATTATTTAAACACTTCTTCCCCCCTGTTATTTGGAAAATTAGTTTTTGAGATATAACTTAAAATCTTGTGAGTAGGTAAAATATTTAGTATTTTCCCAAGCTGAAGGAAAGGTATTGTGAATAAAAGAGGATAATACAATTCTGACAGAGGCAGTTCTTAGGGCTTTGTCTCTACAGGTTCACTGAATCAGCAACGATTCCTCACAGTGACTTAATGCTACTCTTCTGCTTTGGGGAGGGGAGCATCACACTCTGGTGTCACAAAGACAAAAATGCAAGGAAAAGTCTTTGATGGCTGATTGCAGTGAAACTCCTGTTAGAATGTAAATTTTTCTTTCTCTAAAATTGCTCACATCCTTCTCCTTTAAAATTCTTAGCCATAAATACAGACTGGCTCTTTACTATCTCTGTAAATGATATACTTCAAAGTATGAGTCATTCATTTTATTAATAAAATAATTAATTTTATGTACTAGAGGAATCTGAACACTATGGCATTAATAATCTACCTGTTTAGGTCTGTTGTCAGGAAACAATTTGTTATTGTGGATGTTATTTTAAATTCAGTTTGCCTAATATTTACATAAAAGAAAAAAATAAAGGTGCCACATGTAATTCATTTATTTCTTAGTCTTGCTAAAATTGTAACATTTGCAGATTCTGACATCTGTCCATCTGTCTGCTTGTTTTATATTGAACTTAACTCTAATCTGTTATGTAATGGCCACCTACAAATTCTCACTCAAGGTAGATTTTAGTGCAAAATCAAGAGGTGAAATCTTGGTCAGGCTGACGTCAAAAGTTCTACTTACTTCTGTGAGGCCAGAATTTCAAGGATTTTATACTGAATTTATAGTCCTGTTCTTATGTAATGAAGTCCCTCAATAAATCTAGTAAGATAAGGTTTTGAAGCTCTTCCTTTATGATAAATTTTCATGTTGGAACTGTTTAATCAGCTCCTTTCATTTAATGATGTAAAAACTAAAAAAGCACAAACATGCCTTTGAAGATGATAAAAAGAAAGTACCACTTAATGCTTGCAGTTTGTGGGAGCTGTAATGGCTAGTGAGATCCCAGTGTCAGATGACCTGCACTGACAATAGTGGTTGGGGAATGGCTGCCAAAATTGACATATGGTATGACAAGAGAAATCATTACAGAGTATTAAAGCTTCTTGGGAACATAACCATTGGAGATTTTTGTGTGCACTGTATATTATTA
>NW_010529461.1:0-1283 GCF_000687285.1 Phaethon lepturus | reverse complement strand
GGCAGCTGCCTGTCGGGCAGGCTCCGAGTGCCGAGCTCTCTTTTTCATTTCCCCTTTTGAAAAAACATGCGTTAATTTGTCTTTCCGATGAATTGATTTTCCAGTTAAAACTGCTCTCTGCCTGCCCTTGATTCCCACCCTGCAGGAAAATAAGCCCTATAAAAGAAATGGATACCCCTGTTGCTTAAGAGAATAAAATTTACTGAAGACTTATGCGCTCTAGTCCCCAAAGGGGGTGAGAGGAAATGATTTGTTCAATTAATTATAAATGGCTAATGCAGAAGATAGTCAGATATAAACCAGCAAACTGCTGAAGTGTTTTATGGGTCCTTAAAGACCACTAAATGCTTGTTCTGATTCTGCTAAGATCACTCAAATGACTTTTCCTCTTTCTTTCAGAGTAGGGTGCAGTGGGAGGCGGAGGGGAGAGAGATCTCCTCTTGTATTTTGCATACCTCCGGGCAAGTTGTGATAAATGTTTAGCAATTCATTTCTTTGGAGCTGGAATTCGCCTTTGAAAAACAGAGATGTTGCCCGTGCGGGGGAAAGGTGAAAAGAAAGAACAAAGAATCACAGAATCACAGAATCACAGAATCACTAAGGTTGGAAAGGACCTTCAAGATCATCAAGTCCAACCATTAATCCAGCGCCACCATGTCCCCTAAACCATGTCCTGAAGCGCCACATCCACACGTTTCTTGAACACTTCCAGAGATGGCGACTCCACCACCGCCCTGGGCAGCCTGTGCCAATGCCTGACCACCCTCTCGGTGAAGAAAGGGTCGAGCAGCAGAAAAGGCCTTGGCTCTGTGTAAGCCCTGCTCAGCAACGACTGAAACATCCCTGTGTTATCCATGCTGTTGCAGCACGGATCCCAACCGTAGCCCCGTATGAGCTCCTACGCAGAAAGCTGGCTCTGTCCCCGCCAAACCGGCACGACTGGCCGCCTGATGAACGCATTGTCTCGATTTCTTTCTCCTCTCCTGTCTCCAGACTGTCCCGCCCTGAAAAGCATCTCTTGGAGCTCTCAGTTCGTCGACCCCTAAAGCGCCGGAGCTCTCACCTAAACTAAATGCCTTTTTTTTTCACACTTCAGCAAATCTCTCCTGCTTCCAGCGCAGCCCGTCTCCTCCCAGGCCACGCAGAAACAACTGCAGCAGTGAGAGGCTTCTATAGTCGTAATTACACTTCCTTGCAAGGCTGGTGGGAAGCACGGAATCACGCCCCGCACGCTTCCCGAGGCAGCGTTCGGTGCAGCGATAGCCACAGTGCTGCTCGGGGTA
>NW_010529460.1:0-21130 GCF_000687285.1 Phaethon lepturus | reverse complement strand
CCATCTCGGGCCGGGTGAGGGAGGCGGCCCCGGCCCGCCGGAGGCGAAGCTTGGGCCGGAGCCACCCCTCCAGCAGGGCATGTGCGGCTGACCGGAGCCACAGCTGCAGCCGCCACGGCGAGGGCCGATCCCCTCGTCCGCTGCTCCTCGCGGCCTTGATCCCGGCTTAAATCCTGGCCTGAACAGGAGTTACAGGTTTGATGCCAAACCTGCCGAGAAAACTGTTAGTGTGTGGAATAAAACAATGCAAAGTGAGGGATCACACTGTGCAGGGGTAGCAGTTTCCTCTGGTCTTAAGATATATGAGTCAGCTCTGTTACAAGGCAGCTTTTAAACAATAAATAACTGTATTTCCTCATCCAACAAATAGTAACCTCTTGTGTCTATCTGGTACATGTAGACCATAAAACCTTCCCCCACCACAAATGGCCTAAAATAATCGCTGTGGGCACTCGGGAGTTGGTTGTCGGTGTAGATTAGATCACGCTGTTAAAGATCAGTGTTTGAAAACCGAGCACAAGTTGAAAAGAGAGGCAGTATCCAAACAGAGTGTGTCCCTGCAGGAGCAATTGCTGCAAGCTGTGGGTTTTCAAATTCAGTGAGGTGTTGGTTTGAGGGTAGATCACCTATCCCTTGTCTAACTGCTTAACTAGAGCTTTGCCCAAATTCTTACCTAAATTTTCAGAACCAGCTAGAAGTTGTTGTTTGTTCCAGAAACACCCCCAAATAGATACCTAATGTAGAAACCAAAATATGCAAAGGTCTGTGGTGAAGGCAGGGGCGTCCTAGAAACATTGCAGCCATAATAGCTGTCAGATTTACTGTGCAACCTCCTGATGGAGATGTTCAGCTATATCTGCTGATTAGTACTTTTTGATGATGAATGTGACTATATTATCTGTGAAGTTGATTTGCTAATGGGAAGCTGTGCCGATTTCATTGCTGTGCGAGCTAGTTAGTCACTAGAGAATTTGACAAAAGAACCGAGAAAAGTGGGTTTTCTTGTTGTGTTCATGTTTAACATGTTAGTTCTGTATCTTGCCTGCATAGTTCAGCACTGGATCATCTAGATGTAGGGAAGATGTATTGTACTCCTATCCAGGAAATGCAAAGCAGTCTCCTGGTACAGGACAGTGCTGGAAAGTAGATGTAGTATGCCGTGTGGAAAACTTTGGGTCCTGTCATGGTAGTTTGGGGTTTTTTTTTAAATTTATCTTTAAAGTTAACTTTATCTGAAACTGTAAATGTAAATGGTTGGTTGGTTGGTTGTTTTTTTGTCCTAACAAAGCAGTGAAGTTTGAGATACCTTGGATTTTTTTGTAGCAGAATGTATGAAGTAATTCATGACAATACCACGTTGTCTCTTTAAAACACCTTTCAAACAGTATTCTCAAATAATTTAACAGGTTTACTCATTGATTTATCTCCTAATCCTGCTGTGAATTATGTTTCAGTCTCAGTTACCCTAAACTGCACTGGCTCCATTCCCTTCCTTTCTCTTCCATCCCTTGCCCTACCATTCCTGCAAATGGTGAGTCAGACTAAGGAACTGATCCAGCTGAAAATTAACCAAATTGTTGTTGTTGTTATGATCAGTTTGCTGACTTAAGCGATGAGATAGGAACCCAACTGGAGACAAAGGTGAGCCTGTTTGCCTTTCTTAGTTACAAGCCCACCTCTTCCCACTCTGTTGCACCCCATTAGGATTCGTGGACCAGTGTTAGGACAGTTTTCCTAATACAGGGAAATTCAGTGTTGATGAGGCTCATTAGAAATAAAAAAGAGTGAGACTTTTAAAATTTTTTGTTGGTGGTGTTGCAATAGGAGTATAGAAACATCGATACTGTGAGTAATGCTTGGGCTTGACAAAGGTTTTAGAAAGTTATTTTAAATTATTTTTAGTTACAAATATCCAAGTTTTCTGATGCATATGCATGAGGAAATATGGTTTTGCCACGCCCTCAAATGGATTAGCAGGAAATAGATACAATTTGCTGTCACCCTAAGAATGGGGACACTTTTGTGTCTGTCGTTGCAGAGACAGATTAGAGACAGTTGTCACTCCAAGAATTGGCTTCTGAAACTGACCTGAAAAGAGGTCAGCTGAACTGGAGATGGAGTTGGACATCTGGATTGGACTGGACTAGACACTGCAGATCGCAGCCCAAACGAATGTGGGAGAAGAGAAAGTCTTGTATGGGCAGTTACACAAGCATCATGCATTTTGCATTGTAACTGATGCAGTTTGTGGGGGAATATTTGAACCTTTCACATCGTTGCTTTAGCAGTCTTTTTAAGTGGATGAAAGTGTCAAACAATTACATTTGTTCAGCAATGTACAGGATAGTTTTCTGCTGCATGAGGTAGAGATGCTGCTTTTGATTTTCTTGATGGTCTTGATTGATGGAGTACTACTAGAATAGCTTAGCAGGAGATGGAATATGTGTTTGAAAAAATAATCTTTAAATGCATATCACATGTCAGAAAGATGAGGACATTTTAAACCAGCGTGCTTTCTTACGTCCAGCAAAACCCAATGAAACTGATGAGTCCAGGTTTACTTTACTTTACTAGGGTCAGCATAATGACTTTTAGAGTGAAAGATATTTGCGAAAAATGTATGTAGCCTGTTGGCATGAAAAAAACCCTCATTGCTAGTTGCTTATGTTTAAATGAAGAAAAATATGCAGCTGTATTACACGTTTTAGAGCTTGTACTTCAAAATACAGACTCTCCAAAAACATTGCAGAGTCAAGCTCTTCAAAGTCAGGGAATTCAAAACATAGGTTTTGCAAAACACATTTACCCCTTCAGCATTGCTCCTTTTCTTTTCCTACCCCTCCAGCTCCTTTTCCTTTTTATGTGAAACTGACTGCTTCCTTCTCCTCCGTCATCCTGGGTGCTGCTGTTGAAGTTACAGGTGCTCAAGTTTTCCAGCAACCAAGTGCTTTTTTCAGATGAGAGGAGGACCGGAGAGGAAAGTGGTGTGTATGTGGCTGATGAATGCTGACAGGCTGCATATGCATGGAGCATGAGTGTTGGAGATGTCTTGGCCAAGATGGGTAGATTTCATGGCAGCAACAAAATGTTCAGGGCAACTTCGCCACCTCCTTGAGAAATTTCAAATACTGGCTCTAAAAGGTAGAGGGAGCTAAGACAGAGTGTGTTTTCCCCAAACTCACTTCCTGAGAAAAACAACCTCTAAAAAGAAATTAGTCTTAGCTAAAAGAGCTATGTTTATAGTAGAGGGTATTTTCTTTTTTTAACCTTGGCAAAGTGTTAATTTCAGAGGTTGTGAGTGGCATGTTGGAAGCAGCTAAGAGACTATCAGATTTTGTTGCCAATACAGAGGGAGCTTTTTTTCCCCCCCTTTTTAATAAAAAAGGTGTCTTAAAGACACCACCACGTCACTGTTGCTAAAAGACCTTTCTGTTGTTTCATTTTTTTTTCTCCTTCTCAAGAGTCATGATTTTTGTAGGATATGTACTCTGTACGATGTGTACTGCTTATTGGTCTTCAAAATGGTCAGTATTTTACTTGAAAAGTCATAAAGAAAAAGGTTATGATTAGAAGTTTTTCTGTCTTTTCTTTCTATTTGTATGTGCTTTCCCAAATTTTTTCTTGTGGGAATTCTTTTTTAGTAAAGGAACAGCTCTTCAGGCTGTAGTTAACCACAAGAATTAGGGTTGAAAGTCCATGGTTTAAATTCTTCCTGAATCTTAAGTCATCATTTCTAGTGGATTTCACTGTGTGTTTGTAGTCATAAATGGATGGTTAAAAATACTATGAGGAAGATTGCCTCACAGTTCTATTGCTGAGGTTACCGTACAAGATCCTTGGCCATCTCCATGTAACACCTGTATGGAGACTGGCTTAAAAAAATCAAATTAATTTAAGTTGGGAGTCCTAAAAGGGCTATCACCGTGAAAATAAAAATAAGGGAACATTGCAGATTTAGTTGTCCTTTATTTAGTGTTTTTATTTAACTCTTATATTAGCCTCTCCATTAAAATGTTTTGTTTTGATTCGTTAGATTTATTGCCCACATTATTCTTAGCTATTTTTAAAAGGCTTTAAGCATGTCTTCTATGCATGTGTGTTAAAATTGAATTGGTGTTCTGTTAGTGTATTTTTACCGTTGTAACAGGAAAAGCGTTCTGACTTTTTTTTAAATGAGCAATCATATGTATAATCAACTTGGTTAAAACTTCCTTCCTGGTAAGTGCAGCACTTCCTTTGCATCTGGATATGAGGGCGAGCAAGAAAAGCAGAACAGCTTAAACAAAGAAGTTTTTGTGTGAATGATCTTCCTTTAAAAAAATAGGAACTTCAAAAATTAAACAAATGAGTCGTCTTCAGAAATTCATCCTTTATTTTATAATCAGGTAATATTTCCTTGTGTTTTGTCAATAATAGAGGTGGTATGTCCACAGTCGGTGCTTTCCAGAACTTGAAAAGAGAATTTTGGTTAGCATGCTGTGTTGTTTCAGTTTAACCTTTTATATTTGTATCTTCTTGTTTTGTTATCTGCTAAGGCATCACTGCATTGTTGGGTTTTTTTCCAGCAGTTAGAGGAAGATGTGTAAAAAGCGTTGTCTGGAAAAGATGTTCAGTATGTCGCTGTAACTTAAACTTAGTGAAAGAAAACTCTATGGGGCAGCTTATGCAAGTGTGCTGAATCAGCGCTGCCTTCCTCTTCCAAGCTCTCACTGAAAAATTTCCACTTTAATATTGTTCAATAGAGATTAACTGTGAGCAACAATATTTTTTGTTTACTGAAAGCTTGATAAGGTAGGCCACTCGTGTTTGAAGTTGTTTTACAGGTGTGTTAGGCATGATTTGATGTGTAAGGTAACAAATCAGCATTAATTTAGGAGTTTTTTCCTCTGTAACAAGCTAATAGTTAAGACTGGAAGTGTTTACATTTAAAATGGATGGATGTTTTCAGTCTGATGAATTGATTTATTTAAAAGGACCACATCTAAGGATACTGGGCTTGAATTTAGATTAAATATCTGTCTTTAGAAGTAGTCCCTGACTTCTGGATCCCAAGGGCTTTTTTTGGTGTAAGTCCTTATTCCTCATCACTAAAAAGAGGGGCAGAGGAAAATGGGAATAGGCTTACCTCTGTCCAGTCTGCAAATAAATTCCTTGTTTTGTTACTTTCTGTCATTGCTGGAGCTCAGTAGGATCACGTTCTGCTCATACACAGTAACCTGTCTTGATTTCTGTGAAAATCCACTTATGTTAACATCAACAGCATCAAAACAAATGAGGCAGCAGAAGAATCAGGGCTTGATCAAATAGAAGCATGAACAAATCAGTATAGTCAGACTGCTTATTCTCGGTGAAATCTGGGAAGGCTGTTTAAAAGCTCTATTTTAATTATTTAATCATTGGGTGGTTGTTTTTCTATATTTGGTTTTGAATTGAATAGATGACGTCTGAGGTGGTTTAGTATTTATGACCAGAAATTAAGGGGAAGGGGAAATAGAAAAAGCATATACTTAGCAGGATTTTGACTGGCCTGTGATTTTAATTAAGAAGAGTTAAAAAATAAGAGTAAAGAAAAATGTAATGAGAAAGTAATCAAGTATTTGTATGTTTTGCTAGATTTCTTCTGGCATGGAGTTGGGGGATTATGAACAGCCCGTTGTTATGAGAGAGGAAAATAAACGAAGGAGAAGAAGAATGAAACCTCACTGCACATCGAGTAATTTGTCATCAATGGAACTAATATCCATTGAGTTCATTTTACCTACAAGCAACAAACATACTAAAGTACCGGAAATGATGTTACTCGAAATAGCTGGCAACTGTACAGTTGAGCAAATGAAAGCACAGATTTGGATGCGTGCAATAGAGATGAGTCAAACCACAGACTTCTACCATGCCTTTACCCCAGATCAATTTATTCTGCAGTATCAGAAGAAAGGGCAATGGTATGAAATTTATGATAAACATCAAGTATTACAGACATTGGACTGCATACTGTACTGGAAAGTGTTACAGAAAAAGGTAGGCAAGATCTATGTTGTCCAGAAACAAAAACCATCAGAAGAAGTTCAGGAATTTCAGCGGCAGCTTAACGATTTAATTGGTTATGACGTCACTGATGTAAGCAATGTACATGATGATGAACTGGAATTTACCCGTCGCAGATTAGTCACTCCACGAATGATAGAGGTAGCCTGTAGAGATCCTAAATTGTATGCAATGCACCCATGGACCACATCTAAGCCACTCCCAGAATATTTATTTAAAAAGATCGCTAATAATAACATTTTCATAATCATACATAGAGGAACAACTAGCCAAAAAATTAAAGTGTCAATAGATGACACTCCAGATATGATTCTCCACAGCTTTTTCACAAAAATGGCAAAGAAAAAGTCTTTGATGGACATTCCTGAAGATCATAGTGAACTGGATTTTGTTCTCAGGATTTGTGGCAGAGATGAGTACATTACTGGAGAGACACCAATCAAAGATTTTCACTGGATAAGACAATGCCTTAAGAATGGGGAAGAAATCCACCTTGTCTTAGACAATCCCCCTGACCCAAATGAGGATGAGGTTCAGAAAGAAGAGTGGCCTTTGGTGGATGACTGTACGGGAGTTACAGGGTATCATGAACAATTGACAATAGATGGAAAAGATCATGAGAGAGTTTTCACTATCTCCTTGTGGGATTGTAATAGGAAATTTAGGGTGAAAATAATTGGCATTGATATCCCAATTTTACCAAGAAATACCGATCTTACTGTGTTTGTGGAGGCTAACATTCAGCACGGGCAACAGCTTCTGTCACAGAGGAGGACTTCATCAAAGCCTTTTACTGAGGAGGTTCTGTGGAATATTTGGTTGGAGTTTGATATCAAAATCAAGGATTTGCCTAAAGGAGCACTCCTGAATCTTCAGATATACTGTGGCAAAGCACAGGGACTATCCACAAAGACGAACCTTCAGTCACATGAATCCCCCAACTCTGATTCAAAATGCAAAACTCAGCTTCTCTATTATGTAAATCTTTTGTTGATAGATCACCGTTTCCTGCTACGAAGTGGGGAGTATGTGCTCCACATGTGGAAAATTCCAGGCAAGGGGGAAGAACAAGGAAGTATCAATGCGGACAAACTCACATCAGCAACTAACCCGGATAAGGAAAACTCAATGGCTATTTCTATCGTGCTGGACAAATACTGTCACCCAATTGCCTTGCCCAAGCACAGGATAACACCAGACCCCCAAGGGGATAGGACACGAGCTGAAATGCCTAACCAGCTTCGCAAGCAACTTGAAGAGATCATCGCAACTGACCCACTTAATCCACTTTCTCCTGAGGACAAAGAACTGTTGTGGCACTTTAGATATGAAAGCATAAAGCACCCCAAGGCGTACCCTAAGCTGCTTAGCTCTGTGAAGTGGGGACAACAAGAAATAGTGGCCAAAACATACCAGTTGCTAGCTAAGAAGGAGGTTTGGGATCAAAGCACT
This sequence comes from Phaethon lepturus, assembly GCF_000687285.1. Taxonomy (NCBI): domain Eukaryota; kingdom Metazoa; phylum Chordata; class Aves; order Phaethontiformes; family Phaethontidae; genus Phaethon; species Phaethon lepturus. Next base: position 13,633 of record NW_010529460.1, on the reverse strand, counting down.
TTAGATGTTGGACTCACAATGCAGCTTCTGGACTGTAACTTTTCAGATGAAAATGTCCGAGCAATGGCAGTTCAAAAACTGGAAAGTTTAGAAGATGATGATGTTCTTCATTATCTTTTACAGCTTGTGCAGGTAAGGTGTATTCTCATTCCTGAACTCTGCCTTCCAGGAATGTTTGCATTACCCCATCATCATACCCACCTTAGTAGGTCTAGTTAGTAAGCCCTGGTTTTGAAGTCTTCAGTGTTTAGTCAGAACAGTGGTAGTAACCAAATTAACTCAAAATACACTTTCTACATTTTGCCTTTTGCCTATGTTGTTATTCTTGTGTTACTGTTGCCTTGTGTCTTACCATTTGCATCTTGCGATTACAGGATTATGTTTTTCTGGAAATTGTTAATACTAGCACAACTATGATGGGAGGAAATCCTAACTGTGCGGTCTCTAATCCTGTTCGCATCAGGTCTGAATCACATAGCATTGAAGAATTGTTGACCAGCTTTACCAATAGTTTAGAAAGACTGTAGACAGAAAGAAAGTAAAGGCAGATGTTGACACAGGCAAGGCCTGAAGAAAGGTCTGGGGTTGGGTTTTAGGTCAAGAATAACAGTGTAGTTACATGGTATGTGGCAATGACTTCAATCTTGTATTGTTAAGGGGACCAAATTTATCTAGAAGCTCCAAAAAAAATTTTAGAAGTAAATAAAGGGTTGCTAGGATTCCATAATAAGATTAATTCATTCTGGGAAGTTGGGTGAAAAATTGTGTTTTTAATGGCAATGAATCACTGCTGTATCAATTTGAAGCACTTTGTGTGCGATCTTCCAGATGAAACATCAGGAAAGTTTATGTCAGTTTTACAAGAAAATTGGTTTGTTTGCTTTTTCACAATGCGGTGCCAGAGCTGGGCAGTCTGTCAGCGGCAAAGTCATGTCTGATGGCTGATGAAAGGTGTAACCCTGTGGTTCTTCCTGGTAAACGCGTCCCCTGAAGCAAGGCGACTCTGCAGGCTTCCCACGCCCAAAAGGGCTCTGGTTTGTGCAGAAAGCCTATCACCCCACAGAGCAGGAAATACTTTTTTCAAAGAATTGTTGGAGGACAGAATTGGCATTCAAAATCTAAAAAAAAAAAAAGGAACTGCTGCAGCCTGGGAACCTGTGGAATGGGGCTTTTAATGTCTGCGGGTTCAGAGAGAGCCCAGGTTCCCAGGAAAATTAAGTTAGTATTTCGGATTTTGCTGCGCATCAATAGTGCTTTAAACAAGGCCTTTTTAGCCTTGTCTTTGCTTGTCTGAAGATTAGGCTCCCCGGGCAGAATTTATGCATTTCTGCATTAACCATAGAAGCTGCTACGGTTACCTCATTGGGCCTCCCACATAGCTGCTGCTAAGTATATGCTTGGCTTGTGAGCTTTTGCTGTCTGCATGTGGCTCAGCAATTTTATTTGCTTTTGTATCCAAATTAGGGGGTTGGGATGGTGATTGGTTGATATCAAAGTGCCTGAGAGAATGGGGGAAGTTTTGGGGTTTTTTTAAAAATTGTTTCTTTACAGGAAGTACAAATCTGGAGAGTTTTGAAAACAATAAATCTAGCAGTAAATTACTGTAGCATAAAAGCATAGTAGCTTAACTTCACTGTGTCATTTTTAGTAAGAAATGTATTAAGAAATTAAAAGATTGCCATCCCCAAAAAGGAAAAAAATACTAGATCCCAAATTTTACCTCTCTGCTGCTTCCTTGTCTTTCCTTCCTCGGCTAAGAAGAGAGCGTAGGCCATCAGCATCCTGCAGCAAAGTATTGGTACCACAGTGTATTTGGAAATCCACATTTTTCAGAGAATGGATGTCAGCTGTTCCTCTGCTCTAATGGACATATCCAAGATGTGTCTTCTGCAGAGAGTCATCACTCTTCACTTGCATGCCTTCATGAAAGCTTTATGGCTTATTTTACTCTGCACAGGATATTCCCATTTTACCTCCCAGTAGAGTTAGAAATCAAACAAACATTTTATTTCCCCCCAGGTTTATTCCAAATACAAGCAGCCATATCATAAATAAACGTATTGAGCTTCCTGTAAAGGTCTGTTCTTCCCTGTGCAGTTGATAAAACATCAATAGGATAGTTAAAATACAACAAAATCCATTGTAAAACAAACACCAACAACTGCTTGTATGCAGCAGTGAGTACAGCTCTCCTCCTGCTGAATTGACAAGGCAAAGGTACATGCAGGGACCTGATGAAGTGGCAGCAGACTTTTTTAATGGCTAGCTTTTATTGTTGCTATTCAAATGTTGATATTTGCCTCTATGAAGAAAAAAGAAAAATGGAATTGACTTTTTAAAATAATTATTTCTAAAACATAAGCATAATAGGGATGTTTGTCATACATTTTTCTAATACTCTTTTATATTAAAATATATTTGCAACCTTAATATAAGGAGGTTTTGTTTTGAAGCACTGGCTAGTTGTTTGGCTGTATTTCATTATTAAATTTTTCAGGGATATGCACTGAGAACATTCAGCAAAATAGATACCAGAATGAGGTTTTTAATAGTCTTTCTCGGAACTGTAAGCAAATCCATTTGAATTTATGTAATAATTATTGCCTTTGGGTGCCTTATTGCAGTGAAAATTAATTTTTACTAAAAAAACCCTCATACCTCATAATCTCATACACGAAGTAAAAGGATCTATATATTTTAAAATCAGTTTATGTTTGTGAGTTCTCATTATTTTTCCTAAATAAGACAGTGTTGCCTGGGGAAATAAAACAGTATTGCAGAGACAGTCAAGACAATTCTTGCAGAATTATGATACTGTAGAAGGACAAGCCTGCTGCTTGGCTTTCTTGTCTGTCTCTTAGCCAATAGCTGGAAAGAAAAAGTCTTCATAACATTTTTGTAAGTTGGTTCATTCCAGAAGGTTGACTGAAAAAGCTCAATTTTATTTTTTCCATGTTGGATAAACTCACAGGATGATTTACATTTCAGAAATAGTGAAGATACTTTAATAATAAAAAAATACAACTATGTGCTGCCGTACTTTTAAGAGTTTATAAAACCCTGTGATTTGTTTGATGAATTTAGTAGACCTCTGCTGATGGCTTGGTTGCTTCTTTGCAAGCTGCAGACCACGGTGATCTTGAAAGAGCCATTATATTCTGTTGAATAACTATTGCTAGAGGTTTGCATACTTTGTTGCTTCTGAAAGCTGAGTGTACTACATGCACCCAGCTCTCTGCACATCCCTTTGTTTTCCCTTAATCTCCCCACTTGCTGCTTCCTGGCACTGTATTTCCAGAACTTGAAGACATTCACCAACCCTCTCAGTCCATGACAGGGATTTTGTGACTCTATTCCAAAGATCGTATGCGTCTTATTTCTCTTTTCTTGCCATGGGATATAGATGCATACCTTTTTCCTCCGCCTTAATCTTAATACAAACATCCTAAGACTTGAGTCCCTTAATCAGTAGGAAAGAAGCTGCTGGAAAAACCACTTGAAGTGGACAAGTTGCCTGGCTCAGCCCAGTACATGGAAGTGCAATAGTTTTCTGGTAGACCAGTACACTTGGGGTTTGGGATGGGGAAGAGAGTAACAGCAAAAAAATTCCAATCCTGGCACTTCAAAAAAGTTGTTGACTTCCTGTTTCCAGCCTTTTTTGGCAGTAGCTTGGAAATATCTGTGGGCTTGGCTGGAGGGGAGCGGCTGTTGGAAGAGAAAAAGTACATCTGTGCTCAGAGAGTCATTAAAAAGAAAGTTCTAGTGAAGTCTTCCTCTTAATTGTAGTCCATTAATATAGGATGTGCATCAGAGCCTTTATTCTGTTTTGTCATTCATTTAGGGGCTAAAGGCCAGAATGCCTGAGATTAGGTGCTCTGAAGAGCTGCTCCTGTATCCCGTGCTTGCTGGGGAACTCAGCAGTGAGCCCTGGTGTCCCAGTCCGGAAGTGGTGGATGTCAAAAACCAGTGCTTTGTTATTGAAAATTTTCATTTAAAAATGGTTACAAATAAGTCATTTAATTTGGCAATAATCTTTTCAAGCCTTCTCAGTGTCAGTCAGACTGCAGACTGTTTTCTGATCTTGCCGGGTTTTGCTACAGCCTGAGAACGGTGGTTTTGTTCACCTGCCTTCATGTGCTCAGGTCAGTCTCGTTGGTTAGCTGCTTCCTGCGTTGCTTTATTTGTCGCATTGATAATATACCTGGAAAGAACGTGTTGCAAAGAAAAAGTGCTTCTTGAATCAAACGTAGAGAAGTCTTGCTTTGTTTTTTTCAACTTTGTTTCCTCGAAAGACCTGCTCTGTTACACATTTTTTACTCCTGCAGCAGTGTGTTCTCTAGATGTCATTAGTAAAGTACAAGTGCAACAGGATCTTACATGTGTTAATAATGTCTTCTATGTTTGTATTACTCAGGCTGTGAAATTTGAGCCATACCATGACAGCGCATTAGCCAGATTTCTGCTAAAACGGGGTTTGAGAGTAAGTACTTCAAAATACAGCCAACTTACACTGAAGTTACTAGCATTATTAAAACCCTTTTGTCAAGAAATGTATGCTGAGTGTAGTGTTTTTCTTTACCTCTAGAACAAAAGAATTGGTCACTTCTTGTTTTGGTTCTTAAGAAGCGAGATTGCCCAGTCCATGCATTATCAACAGAGGTTTGCAGTCATCCTAGAAGCCTATCTTAGGGGCTGTGGAAAAGCAATGCTACACGATTTCATGAAGCAGGTTCAAGTAATTGAATTACTACATAAAGTCACAATGGAGATAAAATCAGTTTCTGCAGAAAAGTATGATGTCACTTCTCAAGGTATTTACTAATAGACATTTCTTCATTTGTAATAATACTGTTTTTTTGTCTTTGTGGGGGGAGAATCTACGCAGCAAAGTGTACTGTTTATTTAGAAAATTCATGGATAAATTACTGTCAAAGGGCACCATTATTACATCTTATAAAGTGCCAGTGTAAGTTGATAGTGATTGAACCAATAATACATTTGTTTTCTTGTCCCACCCCAAAGAAGGAGGAATATCAGTATTACAGACAGCCACTACATTCCCATGCTTTGGCTTATCTTCTTGAACCTCAGCCATGCAACTGGGAAAGTTAAGTTCTTGTACCCTTAGCTGTATGCCAGCACTGAAAAATAAACAATCCCAGGACACAAATATTAACTGGAAATAAAGAGAAAAAGCAACACTTGCCAGGAAACACAACCTTACTCTAAGCAGTCACTAAAAGACTCTTGGCAAGAAGATGGGGGAGGAGTCCAGTACAGCCTCTGCTGGGCCACAAAAGTAGCTGGTGGATCAGCAGTGAATATACAGAGCACATCTTTGGGGGTTTGCAATGTGCTGAATAGCAGTCCTGTGAGGCACAGATGTGGTATTGTTATTTCTAGTTCCTGTAAGCACTGCTTTGGAAGCCACAGCAGGGTTATGCAATGCCTGTTTACCTCTGGGTTTTGCCTGCCTTCCCCGCTCCTTGGCTTCCTTAAAAGCTAGTTTGTCATCATTCCTGTTAGTTGCTTTGTGTTGGGAGTAAGTGCAAGAAGACATACAGCAATATCCATATTATGAAAGCTGCAGAGAGACCAGCTCTTCCTGTGTTCAGCCTGGTGTGTTCTAGGACAGGAAGTCTTTGGTTCGGAAAGCTGTTCCGCTCTGGTAATGCAGAAGTGACTGTGGTGGTGTTTCAAAAGAAATTTGAAGGACATATGCCTGTATTCTTCAATGTATAATGTAATATCAGTTACATTACCACATAATGTGAGTTAGGGGACTTAACTGAACCCCCTTATAAAATACTATTTCTAAACAACTTTCTAAAATTTATCTTAAAATGCTCTATAATCTAAATATTTTTGGTCAGAATCACGAATTTTGGAAAGAAACTTTAGAGCCTTGCAGATGTACATGTCTGTAACAGCAGTGGTTTCCATAATACATTATCTTTGAAGGATATGTGGGCAAAGAAAAGTTTCAAGAGAAAGCAATCACATCAAAACCTGGTGGGTGTTAAAGAATCTTTGTATGTAACATACAGGAGAACATTGAAAGATGACTTATATAATTGACATCTTCACCAAAGAAGGCTTCCTGAAATTGTGGAGTGTCCTACTAATGTTATATCTAATTTAATTTCTTCTCAGATTATTGAGGATATGATTATTCTTACAGGCACCCTCTACTTCTTACATTTTTAAAAATGTATATCCTAAAATTTCTTCTTTAGTTTATTGTTTCTTTTTTGCCCCATAACTTCTAATGCTTATAGTTGCTTATATTTTCAGTCTGAATATTTCAGACTGTTTCATTCTGTCATGCAATGACATCTAATTCTTCCATATATTTTTCTTCTTCCAGTATTTGTGGTTTTTTTAAAAGAATAAATTCCTTCCTGTTAGGTTCATACTAGTCCAGTAGCAATCATGCTGTCAAACTGTTTCTTTCACTTTTCATGTAATCTCTTTCCTTATATTTGAACATAGTGAGTAAGAATAAATAATTAAATTCTTAAGATCATAGTATTACAGCTTGCATAGGATTAGCTGCTTTCATCACCACTCTGTTAGATGATTTGTCTCCTAAGAATGTGTATATGTAGCTGTTTCTTTTCTTAAAATGCATAGCACTTTGTTCTTAAGCCAGATCAACATGAAATTGTCTTAGCAAGCCCCTTCACTTGTGTTTTACAGTCAGCTAATTCCTAATCTTTCAATTGGTTGGCGTACAGTTTTCAAATTACATTACATTACGATGAGGAAACTTACTGAAATCAAGTTAGATTTGTCTAGGAAATCAATAGTTACATTTTAGAAAGCTGTTTCATGATCCAAGTTACTACAGCCTAGGTATTTTTTTTGTTTGGTTGTTTTTTTTTTTAAATGTTTCCAAGTATAAAATCCACTTAACAGCTCCTGTATCTTACTCAGTTATTTTTTAACAGGAGAGATACCACATTGGTCATGTTGCACTGCTAGGTAATTCTTTTCTAAAAGCCTTTAGGATAGGTGTAACATTTGTGTTCTGTGAGTTCTCAAGTACTTCTTTTGACTTGACTTTCTTAATTTGATAGCAATTTTTGAAAAGTCTTCATTTTCTGGACGTGACCCAACAATGTGCACTTGCAGCCCAGAAGGCCAAGCATATCCTGAGCTGCATCCAAAGCAGCATGTCCAGCAGGTCGAGGGAGGGGATTCTGCCCCTCTACTCCGCTCTGGTGAGACCCCACCTGGAGTCTTGCGTCCAGCTCTGGAGCCCTCAGCCCAGGAGAGACATGGACCTGTTGGAGCAGGTCCAGAGGAGGGACACCAAAATGATCAGAGGGATGGAACACCTCTCCTATGAGGACAGGCTGAGAGGGTTGGGGTTGTTCAGCCTGGAGAAGAGACGGCTCCAGGGAGACCTTACTGCATCCTTCCAGTACTTAAAGGGGGCTTATAAGAAAGATGGGGACAGACTTTTTAGCAGGGCCCGGAGCAACAGGACAAGGGGTAATGGTTTTAAACTAAAAGAGGGTAGATTTAGACTAGATCTAAGGAAAAAAAATTTGACAACAAGGGTCGTGAAACACAGGCACAGGTTGCCCAGAGAGGTGGTAGATGCCCCATCCCTGGAAACCTTCAAGGTCAGGTTGGATGGGGCTCTGAGCAACCTGATCTAGGTGAAGATGTTCCTGCTCATTGCAGTAGGGGGTTGGACTAGATGACCTTTAAAGGTCCCTTCCAACCCAAACCATTCTATGGTTTGTTGTATGATTTTATGATTTTGTATATTAAGTATCCAGGTCCATGTCTAGCTTTCTCATTACAATTTTTTTTGCACTTTAATTTTTGTCTCAAAAATTACTCGAACATATGTATGCAGCCTCTGCTGTATAGCTGCAATTTCTTTCAGAAGAGTGTTCAGGTCTTTGTCCTGACAAAGGGTAATACGCAGTATTGCTTATGCTGTTAACACCTGCTAGCTGAGATGAACAAAGTGCATCTGATGTAGTATAATGCATACTGTTCTAAGCTGAAGATTCAGAAGCTTGAATTTTTATGTATGAAAAGATTCAGTTTATATATGAACATTAAAATTCTTGTTCGTATAAATATACAGAAAATTTTCTTCTTACTGGGATGTGAGATTATCAAGGCTGCACTATAAAACCAGTTTTAGGAGGATAGGAAATTCAGTATCTCTATAGTTGGAGTCCTTATGATTATAATATAATTGACTCCCAAGAATTCAAAAGCCACAAGTCTGTCTGCAAGAGTGATGAGGTACGTCGAAATTATATTGGAAAATGCAAAGTGCTTTTAATTGCCTCCTCCTTTTGAGCCTTTGGGGTAGATAGTTCAACATTTCCTTGGCAGTTACAAGGGTGAAATATTTTTTGGTGTGTTGTACTGTGTTTTGTTTTTTTTAATGAAAGGTGACACTTTAATGTCATCTCCTGAGTCTTCAGAAGAACACCAAGTGTTGTACAGTGCTTCTAACACTGTGTAGAAGGCACATGACTTGTGAGGTGCTTGAAGACTTTACCTTTAGGTATCTGAAACAGTTCTGACCATTAATAGTGCAAGTTAAAGAGTGTTCCTCCATTCCTCAAATCAAAGGAAAAGCAATTCTAAAAGTAGCTAAACGGGGCAGGGGGCGTAGCTAAATCATGATGCTTAACAAGTTTCATTACCAAAAACTTTTTTGCCTTCCAACTTTTGATTTTATTGTGTTTTTCTACTTGTAATTGCAGTTATTGCACAGCTGAGACAAAAGCTTGAAAAACTACAGAGCAGCAAACTTCCAGAAAGTTTTAGAGTTCCATATGATCCTGGGCTACGAGCAGGAGCCCTAGTGGTAAGTATATTCTGAGTTTCTACAAATCCTTTTTGAAAAAAAAATCCTATTTTCAAGTATGTGTCATTTGGTGAAAATTTTTGCTAATATGTGTAAATGTCTTTTTTCACTGTGACTATGATGACATTTCATGGACTCAGTAAGTTTTTGTTCCCAAAGCTGTTAGCATTTTCTAAATGTAATGACATGCCACCATGCACCAAAAAAATGCAATGACCCATAAAATCGTAATCACTAAGTGGCAATTACAGTTTTTTCATTAGTTTAATCTAGAATTTAACAAGGTAATTTACTTTTTTTACATTAAATACCTGTATAAAACTGGTTTATCTGACTTCAGGGACTTTGGGATATCAGTTTCTGTTCCTCCTGTTACTTTCTCTGTATTACCCTGACTCATATCTGTCATTAAGGTTTAGGTCCAGACCTTCATCTTACTAACAAAAATGTCTACTTTAGCTATTTCTGTTTTTTCAAGATGTCTATGTTGCTTTTATTAGAAAATACTTTAAGATCTTGTTAGAAATACATTAAGAAACACTTGGTTTTTTTCTGTGTTGCTTCCTCCTGTTCTGTGGTGAGATTGCTTATGTCGACTCATATGTTTTGCAGCGTTAAAAACAGGATTAATAAATCAGGAGATGTGTAGTGAAAGGGAATTGGCTCATGCATCTACAATGAGATGTGAGGTTTGGGTAAAGAAACACAGTGAAGATCCTTGGATTCACTTAATGTGCAGGGACCCTACAAGAAAAGAATCCCTTGATTTTTCTCTTAGCTAAGGACAGACAAACCATCCAACCTAAGGAATTGCCGAATAGTAGGATACTTGCTTGGGTAACTTACGTTAGTTGTCTAGGTTTGGCCATATTTCTGCTAAATAAATCTGTGTCTTGATAGACAGGCTATAAGTTAGTCTACCTTCAAGGTGAGAGAGTTAAACACCTCTCAGTTGGACATGACTGAGGTACTGGCAGTCAACATTGTTGACTCAGAAACACAGAATCTCTGGTTTCTTAAATGTTATTTTCTTGATTGTGTTTCTTTCTCTTTAGTCTTCTGTGTACAAAAATCTGCTTGACAAAAAGTGGATTTCAAAATAAAACATCTTTCTGGATTTTCTAGTTTTCTTTCACTTAGGAAGTATGCAGCCCTACCAGGACCTTCCTAGGTGAAGGAAGCAATAGATTAACAAGGGAAGATAGCTATGTCTAAAAATTGATGGGTTAGAGCTTCCCCCACCCCCCTCAAACTATATGAATAAAAATATTTGCTATAACAAACTGTATTAGTAAACTTTCATTTCATCTTCATTCTAGTAAGTGCTACTTGTTCCATAACGTTAAAACTCTGAAATTTGACTAGTCTAAACCAAATCTTAGAAGCAAAATCAGTGTTTCTGGTAAGTTCAAAGATTTAACATCTTTGAACCTTTTTAAAAATAAGGGTGATGAAAACTGTTTCCTTTTAAACTACAAACTCAGAACCTCAATCTATGAAGCATCTATATTCCAAAATACTCTTCTCTGATGTCATCAGTTCTGTTAGCTCTCAAACACTAGTGTACAATTGCTTTTATTATTTTAGATGGATTTATTGTACATAGTAACGTTCAACAATGAACCAGGAATTCCAGAATAGAATTACATACTACAGTTGTATTAGACATAATTAGTTGAGAAAATATTTTAAATAATACAATTTCAGTGGTTTCAGTGCTGAATTTCTCAAGATTAAAAATGTAATAAAAGTAAATGAGGACTTACTCTGTTATTTTATGAGTGATTATGTTACATTACTTTCACAAATGCCACTTTTCCCCATGAATTTGAATGATTTGCTAAGGGTATTGAATAGAATCAAACAATCTGGAATAACTGAGGTCACTAGAAGTCACAAGGGTGGACAATGTGGTAAATTACATTGGACAGTGGTTATTTTCCCGTTTTGCAAAGCAGCTGTCAGAGTGCTGTTGGGAGAGTCCATACATGCCAGTTTTGTCAGAATCTCTTATTCCTGGTTTAAACGGTTTTTTTTTGTCTGAAGCAGATTTACAAGCTGAATCCAGTTTCAGAAAATCAAGACATGATTTTTCCTTTATCATGATCAGTGTTAAAAACTGTGCATTTTCACCAAGGCAATGTGGCAATTGAGTATCATTTGTTACCATTTGTTACATGTGCTTTCAGTGTGTTTCTTGTGGTGTAGCTGATTGGAAGTTGGTAAACTACTGTGTAGCTGGTGTGTAAAAAGGTTAGTTGTGCTGGTGTTGAAATATGATGGCTAGCAATAAATGTGTCTTTCACAGATAGAAAAATGTAAAGTAATGGCATCTAAGAAAAAGCCCCTCTGGCTTGAGTTTAAATGTGCAGATCCAACAACTCTATCAAATGAAACCATAGGCATAATCTTCAAACATGGAGATGACCTCCGTCAGGACATGCTTATATTACAGGTACGACAGCTAAAATGTATGAAATTAATAATGTGAATATTTTAAAATATTTTTACATTGTTTTACTTTTTAGAAGTGTGTATACATTATCTTTACTGTCCATATGAAATGAGGTTGTTTTTTGTTTTTTAAACTGTGTATGGCAAGGCTGACATCGAAACGGGATCTTCTTTCTTGTACTGCAGTTTTTTATGTTACTGTGTTGTGTGTTAACCCCACTGGGATGAGGAAAGAGGAAAGGGAGAGTAAAAGCAAGAAAACTTGTGGGCCAAGGTACAAATTGTTTAATAAGCAAAGGAGAAGTGGAAGAAGACAGAAAGAACACAAGACAAGCGATGCAAAGGCAGTCACTCACCACATCCCATGGGTAGACCAATGCCCAGGCAATTCCTGCACAAAAGTTGGTTAACCTACCTAACCCTCTTCCTCTATGTTTTGTTGCTTAGCATGACATTATTCAGCATGGAATATTTCTTCGGTTGATTCGGGTCATCTGCCTGGTTGTGTCCCCTCTCAATCTGTTGTGCACCCCTGATCTAGTCATAGTGGGGCAGAGTGAGAAACAGAGGCAGCCTTGACGCTCTGCAAACACTGTTCAGCAACAGCTGGAACATCGGTGCGTTACCAGCATTGCTTTCATTACCAGTCTAAACCACAGCACCATATGAGCTGCTCTGCGGAAAATTAACTTCATCCCAGCCAGACCCAGTACATACTGTTACTCTGTTTTCTCCTGACATGTGGCATACATACTTCACATTTTGGTGTTCTAGAGAAGGAATCTTATTTAGTATAAGATGGCCTGTTTTTCTGATGAAAGATTTTTATAATTTATTTATGCAATGGATGAAGTTACAAATTAAAAAGAAATCAGTAGATAGCATTGCTCTAGTAATATTTCAGTGATTGTTCTGAAAAACTGGTTTATTAGCACTTTTGGCGACATTCATGGGAAAAAATGGACTTACTTGCTGATGTGTTCAATCTCAGCTCATGTAGACATCATACAATATATTATTAGTACTTTATAAAACGGTAGTGATTGCCTGGGCACAGCATGGATGAGGAAATATAAACCCTGGTTCTGTAACCAATAATCTTGAATGACTGCACACTTCCTGTATTTATCTCTTAATCTATAAAATAGACAAGTAAATTTAGCCCTATCTCAGAAGTCTGGGTAGTGTTATTTGTGTGAGTAATAAGTAATGTCCAAACAATTTGAAATAACTTAGCGGATACATTTGTTTTTACTAGATTCTTCGAATTATGGAATCCATTTGGGAAGCAGAATCCTTGGACCTCTGTTTGTTACCGTACGGTTGTATTTCTACAGGGAACAAAATAGGTATGTGATCACACTTACTGTGATTAGAAATTCAGAATGCCATAGTTACAGAACTTGTGTCTAGGAGAACTATTCTAGTATGCATTGTGGTCCTGAGATAAATAACAGTTTATTACACTTTCTATGAGCAGCCTTCAGTTGTGTCCCAGCAATGGTTTCTGCCCTCCTGATGGGTATCCTTCAACTGCTGCTCTAGCTTAACTGACTGTGATTCCTGTGCAAGTCCAACTCTTTGAATCCTGCTGCAAGTTTATCTTTGATAACAATATTTGGTATAAAAAAGTGGTGAAAGTGAGTGACTTACTCAAGCTGTGTTTTAATATGTTGATAAGAATAAAATACAGAAGAGAGTTAAATAGCAAAACATTTTATGTTTTTTCCTGACGTGAAGCTTCATACCCTGTGTTACGTAGAAGCAACAGCATTACTCAACAGGATGCTCAGGCAATATTTCTCAGTGGGCATTAGTTCCTGCATCACAAATGATCTATTTTCCAAAATTCATGGTGGGAGAAATGAAGTGGGTGCCTAGAAAGATTCTGGAGAACTGTGTGATGGTGTGTTGAGCAACCTGATAAGTTCTGGAAGAGCCCAATTACATCCACAAATACCAATCTGATGTATAGTTTATACATCACGATGGCTCCAAACTTGACTCTTTGTGGTTGGATTTGCATGTATTTACGTAACCTAGCGCATCCACATTGCACAGTTTCCTCCTGTACAGATAATAAAGAATTGACTGTAGGGACAATTTTGCTGAGCAGTTCTTCAACGATTGGCTGGAGGAAAGGCTCCTCAGTGTAGAAAAATGGGCCATGCCCAAATGAAGCTATTGTGCTGAAAAAAAAAGCTTTGGCTGGTATAAACAGTGCGTCAGTGAGACAGATTAGCAATTACAGCTCTGCCACTTACTAAAAGCTTGAACACGTGTAAAAACTAGGAAGTTTGTTAATTCACAGAATCACAGAATCACAAAATCACT
>NW_010529459.1:0-16505 GCF_000687285.1 Phaethon lepturus | reverse complement strand
CTCGTTACGAAACCCAAACAGGTAAGATAAGAAAGGTTCATAACCGCTCATCACAGGGCAAGATTTCTCATCTCCAGCCAGGGTTTCCTGCCTCTGATGTTTATTTGCCGTTATATCCAGCATCCCGCAGCAGATTAATTGCCTCCGCTGGGATTTCAAGTCAGTTCGATCAGAGGAAATTGGTTTTGACAACTTTGTGATAGAACCATCTCGGGCCAAACTCAACCCTGGTTGAAGCTCCTTGGGGTCGGTGGGGCTGGATTTGTCTCTAGCTGGCTGGGCAAAGGCAAATCAGTAATGAAAAGCCTGGAAACAGAGTAACCTGGATCCTAAAGCGTCCTCTCAGGTAGGGAAGGACAGTTTAGCCCACAACAGGCTCTGGAGCTTAAGGGCGATGCAGGGAGAGACGGGACAGAGAGGCTGGCTGTCCTGCATCGGGCTGTATGATGCTGGTGCATCCCCTCCAGGCTTTCAGCTGGCACAGGAACACAGCCTTAAAAACCATAAGCAGACCCGTACCCCAAACGCTCCTGCCCAAACCGAGATGAACCGACAGAACCAGCGCTACTGCTTTTGTAGGAGCTGTTTCTTCCTGGGCTTTGAGAAGAGCCAAGGTTATGCTGACACAGATCTCTGAGCATCCAAGTGTTACTCTTCGACTCCTTTCTTAACGACAAAGCTTTTGGGTCGAGGGAGGTTCTCCCAGCCCGAAGGCTTTGCAGGAGGTGGGAGGGCTGGGGAAACACAGATGTGCTTTTTACTCCACGCAGCCCTCAGTTCAAAAGGCTTTCAGCTCCCTCCCCGAGAGCACGTTCCCCGCTCCTATCTGGTCACAGCAGCTCTCGTGCTCGTCAGGAGCTGGGACAAACAGGAAAGCACGGACTTACTTTGATCATGGCTTTTAACACTACAAAGCTGTACCTTACGCTCGGACAGTGAAGCCAGCGCCGTGAGGGTGGGAGCTGGGTGCTGGGTGAGCGGAGAGAAGTTTTCCCAGAGGATACTGGAGCTCCTAAAACCTTGAGGCTGCTTGTTGTGATTTCTGACCCAGAGAAAGGGCAGGAGGACTCGTAGGTCAAGGCTGGTGGTTTCTCAGCAAAGCGCAAGGACAGCGAGGACAGACGCTGGCAGCAGCCGGGCACCAGAGTGGAGGGAGTCTGCCTGCTGGCTTTCATCCTGATGGGAAGAACTGGCATGGGTCCTCCCAAATCGGGCTTCAGTACCCCTGAAGTGGTATTGAATATAAATACTTTGGTCATATAAAGAATAGAAATGCTTTGATCAAGCATTGGAACAGGCTACCCAGGGAGGTGGTGGAGTCACCACCCCTGGAGGTGTTCAGAAAACATGTAGATGTGGCACGTCAGCACATGGATTAGGGGACTTGGTGGTGTTGGGTTGATGGTTGGACTTGATGATCTTAAAGGTCTTTTCCAACCTTAATGATTCTGTGGTTCTGTGATGGAGGCTAACATTTTTTTCGGAGTAGCCATAAGAAATTTAACTCGCAGCCTTGGGAAACTCAACTTGACCACGGCTTTAAGGTACCAGCAGCAGGCAGGCATTGCTGGAGCCCAAGATGTTGTCCCTGAGCAGGTCCAGCTGCATTTCTCCATCTCCCCTGATGGGCTCCGGAGGCACAACATCAACCCAAGCTCAAGGATCTTCCTTTGGAGCCACAAAGGTGGAGGAGGCATCAGGCCCGTTTGGACCCAACTCCACCAACTCTTTTGATTTGGGTCCAAATCTGGTTTTTTTCTGCTCTGGGGGCGGGGAGCGGGCAGGAGGTGGTAGATAAACATTTATACGACAAACTGTTCCGTTTTGCTTGATGGCTTCATCTTCACGCCTCGTGAAAAGCGCAGCTGAGCAGGAAGGAGGTGTCATGTGCATTCATTATTTACTTAAAAGAATTAGAAATGTAAGCTAAATCATTTGGTTCCCCGCAGATGGCTCTCCTGCCTGAGCAGAAGCAGATGGCTCTTTCTGCACATCTCAGCTTTTCAGAAAGTGAAGAACTTCAGGTAGGACCGCCCCAGTGATGTGAAAAGCCTGTAGCCCTCCCAGCCCACCCCGGATGGATAACTCAGCGCACTGGTAGTGGCAAAACTAACGTGGTGTTGTAGCAGCTGTGATGAGATAGGCTTGTCGCAGATATTTTTACAGTGCAGTCTTAATTTGGGATGAAAACACCATTTAAAAAGTGTATCAGGAGTTATGCCCAAGCATCATAAAATTTCAGAAAAGCATAGATCTGATAGGAAAATGGCTACAGAAATACTCTATCCTTATTCCCGTTTTCAACGCCAAATGCTGTTCCCAGTTTTGCTGCCCATAATTCACCCATGCAGACTACGTTAAAGATTCCAGTAAATCATTTGCAGAGTCAGAAGCTTGTAGCCAGTTTGCCTACAGATTAATGGCATGTTTCACTTCACTGTTATTTTCTTTATTTGCTTCAGACTGCATAAGAATAGTCAAGTCTGACTTGCTCAAAATCAACAGGAGCAACACAGGTAATAGGAAAGGAAAGTTTAGGCCTGTCCCATTTTGTGGTTAGTACAGTGAGAGCTCGTGGGCCTTTAGAATATGCTCATTGAAACATATATTAAGTGTTACTTGTTATGCAAATACCATTTTATATCTATATGCATATTATATATTTTTTAAACTGTGTATTTATATTTATATACACACTTACTTTAAAGCGTATTACCCCCTTCCTCTCTCCCACCAAACCTAACAGCAGAGAACAGGACTTTTGCTCCTCAGGGTCGCTGGTCACTCTCTAGGATCTCAGCCATTGAGTCCAACACATCTGGGACAAGCTGGACCACCAGGCTGTCGGATCCGTGTCTCCTGGTAGATTTGCCCAGCCCCAAAAAGGAGCTGTGAGCTTCCTTGGACAGAGAATGAGATATCCCTTCCAGACCCGGCAAAAGTCACAATGGCCTTTCAGATGCCCGTACCAGCTGTGGACCACTCACTTTCATAGAATCACAGAATCATTAAGGTTGGAGAAGACCTCCAAGATCATCAAGTCCAACTGTCAACCCAACACCACCGTGCCCACTAAACCATGTGCTGACGTCCCATGTCTACATGTTTTCTGAACACCTCCAGGGATGGTGACTCCACCACCTCCCTGGGCAGCCTGTTCCAGTGCTTGACCACTCTCCCAGTAAAGAAATTTTTCCTGATATCCAGTCTAAACCTCCCCTGGGGCAACTTGAGGCTGTTTCCTCTCGTCCTATGGCTGGTTACTTGGGAGAAGAGACCGACACCCACCTCACCACAACCCCCTTTCAGGTAGTTGTAGAGAGCGATAAGGTCCCCCCTCAGCCTCCTCTTCTCCAGACTAAACAACCCTGAAAAAGCAATTCAGCTCCATATTTTACATCCCTAAATACCGCATCTTGCTCGAGTGGCATTTTCATTAGTCCCAGGGTTTTGCAAAAGGGTCTCAAGAGGCAGTCATCAGAGCTGTCAGACTCACAACATCCCCTTAGCAATGAGCAGCCTTCCTCCTGCTGCAGGGTCTGCTGCGCCAGCTGTTGCTGAGCAGCAAATTCGGGTGATTCAGGGGCAATCACATACTTTAAAGCGTAGGTGTGATCACCTTTCCTGATTAGTGTCATGCTTCACTGGACTTTCTAACTAATTTATTATTAACATTCGCGTCACTATCCATAAAACCGCTTGCTCTTTGTTAGGCAAGCCTGGTATATCATTTACGGAGTGCATAAAACTCTACAGATTTTTACCCATTTTTTTGGAAGAGTGGCCCAGAGAAACTGAACTTGCCACATTTTTGGCCACTTTTGAGAAATAGGGAACGCTTTGGTCTTCCAGCAAAGCTGTAATCAGCCCTTTCATGGAACAAGATGCTGACAGTAACGGTCATGTAGTGCAAGTCTCCATCAAGGCGGCTGGACCGAGCCTCCGCACGCCGTGGCTGAGATTCATATCTCCATCTCTGACATCTGTGGCTGCCAAAAAGCTCCAGCACGTCACCCATCCTTGGTCTCTGGGCCTCCTGATCTTCTGATAGACATCAGCCCCAAGAAACTCAACCTATTTTACAGAATACAGGGAAAGATGTCATGAGGCGAGCCTGGTTTGCCAATAGACATAAGTAGCGTCAGCGGGCTGCTGTGCACAAAAACTATTTGCCTAATCCTCTCTTTTGAAAATGACCCTTTTAAAAAGGTTCTGACTTAAAGTCAGAAAGGTGGCATGGTCCTGCTCTGTCCCTTCAGCACAGCACCCTATGTTGGAGTAAGGGCTCACACCCCAGACAGGCTTTTCCAAAGCCGCTCTAAGCCTCTTAGAGGAGCAAATCCCATTCACACCCTCTTCCCCCGGCGCACAAGTATTTACCAGTGGGGGGATCCATTTATTCCAATCCAGACCACACCATGGGGCTGCTTATTCCTGCTCCAGAATAAGCCCCGTTCCCCCAGGGCCCCTCATCCCAACCCTGCCAGGTGCCTTGCAGCATCCTTGGGTGCTGCTGTGCCTCTCCTCCTGCCTCCAGACGGAGGGCTGGGACACCATGGGGAAAGACCTGACGCCTTGCGCATCTTCTTTGACACCTATTCACTGGAGGCTACATCTTCTGCTCATACCTGTAGGCTCATGCATCACCCCAGGGGCTTCCAGCTTCCCCCCAGAGCCTAACCCTGCGGGTGGCCACGGTCTGCTCTCATTTGCACCAGCTTCATTTTGTTCCTGGCCATTTCAGCCTCGCTCTCCACCCGTGGGGAGCAGATGCACGGCTGTGGATCTGCAGAAGGCGAGTGAGGATTCAGCAGTTTTTTTTTGGGTGGCCACAGTGCGGACCGCACCAGCGCCTCGAAGCTCGGAGTCACCTTTTTCTCCAGCCCTGCCCTCCAAGGAGGACAGAAAGCTCCTGAGCTGCTCCGGCTGCTGGGGAAGGATGCGCCGGCTCCCCTCCCAGCAACATCGCCCTGTGTGCTGCCCGGCCCGCGCAGCTCCACGCGTGGCTTCCCACCTACCTGCTGCAACCCCACCTCCAGGGCCGTGGGGCTTGGACAACCCATGCAACAGCTCTGCAGCTCCTTTCCTTCGTGCAGGGCTGGAGACGAAGCCGGGGAGCCTGCCGAAGGGAAGCAGGGCTCCAGCCAGTTTTGTGAAGCAAACAAGGAACAGGCTCCATGGGATTCAAGGCATCTCGGTGCAAAGGATGTGGCTAGGTGCTCTTCCTCCGCCTGTTCAGGTGGAACGTGGGTGAAGCTCCACCTGCAGCCAAGAAGGAAGCGAAAAAGAAAATCCGGGGTGTTTCACACAATCACAGAATCACTAGGTTGGAAAGGACCTTCAAGATCATCAAGTCCAACCATTAATCCAGCGCCACCATGTCCCCTAAACCATGTCCTGAAGTGCCACATCCACACGCTTCTTGAACACTTCCAGAGATGGCGACTCCACCACCTCCCTGGGCAGCCTGGCTCCAGAACTTTGTGGCTGGAGGGGGAGAAGCTGTGGTCGCCCCCCTGACGTGGCACCTGCCCTGCTGGAGCAGGAGCTGCACGGGGTGGGGTGGAGGACGGAGCAAATGCGGCTTCTGATGGCCGGGCTGGAGGTCAGCGTCAGAGGCCGGGTGGGAGATTCGCCTAAACCGAGGTCCAGCTCTGCTCCGCCAGGTGCCAGATGGGTGGAAACGCCGCTCCTGGCAACGATGCTTCGCGGCGACGCTCATTCCTCCGGGACTCACGGCCTTGGTGCGCGAGAGTTTTGCCAGTTCTCTGCAGCGAAGCCCAACCTGCCCGCCCGCCCGAGACACAACTCATCCAAACAGCCTCTAGACAGAGAGGACTTCTTGCTCCAGCTCCAGGACCCGGGCGTGCTGTTGACAGAGGAGTCGCTCCCACCTGGAAGCATTTGGACGTTGTCAGACTCGGAGGAGATGCCTGCGGGGCTGCTTCCCATCCGCAGCACGGGTGGAGGAGCCAGAACTGGTGGCAAAGCCAACGTGGCGATGCTGGTGGCCGCTCCATTTCCCCGTTGTCCCAACCTCTGCACGCCCAGCGAGGGCTGTGGGCTCGCTCGGCAGTCAAGGAGGTAAGGTTTGCTCGGTTGTTCATCACCCTTGTCCTTCCCTACCCCCGAGCAGGTCCCAGGGCTGCCCTGCCACCTCCCAACAAGCTTGGCACGTGCTTTGCTTTCAAAGTCTTACTTTTAAACACTGGCTGTGTCTCTGTTGAAATGCAACCTCCACACGGGTCTTTATGATTGAGGTTCTCTCCGTGCTTCTGAGTTAACCGTACGTGCAAAAACCAACGTGTCAGTTTTTAAGTAAATTAGTTCAGTGCTTAAAAGCGCTTCTCCCAGTGGTAGAGGCTTGGAGAAGGATGTAGCTGCTCCATCTCTGCCCTGGTTGCCAGAGCACACACAGTGTGGTAGCGGCTGCCGGCTTCTGTTTCTGCTACGGCAGTCTTTCCTGGTGAGGACAAAACGCCTTTCCAATGGCCCAAAGGGCAATTTTCAGTTTATAAACATTCACTCGTCTCCTGATGGTCCCCAAAACAGGGCACGTTCATTGTTCAATGCGTGTGGGCAGCCAGAGGGATGGAAAAGAAATTGCAGTGGGGACCTGGGATCATGAAAACTCATTAATACTTGGCTACTTTACAACTGCACGATCTGGAAGCTTTTTGGTTCAATTTAATCTAATCTGGATTGGAATCGGTGTCCCCGAAGGGTTTGGGATCATGAACAGCTGCTTCTTCCAACTCCGTTTCGATTGCGGTGTGATTTCCCAGAGCAGCCGCCGTTTGTACGGCTGCGACGGGAGGGACGAGAACCCTTTTCCAATGCGCTGCTAAAAATGACTGAGGGCACGAATTTGTGCCCAGCATCACTCGAGCCCTGAAGTGCTCGGGTGAATCTGCTGTAATGACAATAAAGCTCCTTTTCCCAGAAAGGACAGGTACTGAGGCTGCTTGACAAGCAGTAAAGGTTTACATCTTGCTGTAAAAGGAGGCACAGAGAGGATTTTTTTCCCCCAAAAAAACATCCAGTAGTCAGGGTCCAAACTTTCCACAGGGGCAGATATCCCCCTCGACTCTATCCACATTTGTGCCTTAAAAATACCCGTTCTTGGGGTTTAGATTCTCTGTGCATCCCCGAGTGCCCTGGATATGATCACAGGCTCATTAGGCTTAAATACCTAATGTGAACTAGAGCCAGAAAAGACACAAAGACCCATTTGGGATCCCTTTGTACGGGTCGGGAGAGGAAAGAAAGCATCAATCTGTTGTTTTGTCCTTGCCGAGAGACCCTTTCCTGCAAGCTTCAGGTTTCATGCCTCCTGCGGAGAAAGGGCGAGCGGGAGGCTTTGCAGTGCCGAGGGGGGATGTTGCCAGCCGTTCTCCTCAGCTCTTTTTGGGGTGCTTTGGATGTGAAAAGTGTGGAGCAACCAAATCACCCTTAGGCTAATAGTAACTGGAAAAGAACGGAGCAGACCCAGGACCCCTGGAGAGGGTGAACGGAGCCAACAGCAGCGTATCTGAACTACTGCTTCTCAGCAACTGCCTTTATAATGCTAATATCCCGGGGAGAGAGAGTGCCAAGAAATTGCTCGCATTCCTCCCTGCAACAACAAACCCACGGAGAGCCGAACCCCCGACCCCACGCGTTCACCCTGAGCTGGGGCACGGCTGGCGCTCGCTTTCAGGCTGTCGGTTCTGCTGGGTGCGTTCCCTTTCTCTTCCGAAGCCGCAGCCCCGCTCCACTCCTGCTTGCAGTTGCTTCGTGCAATTGGGTGCCAGGCATCTGCCGGGTGCGTGTCCGTCCTCTCTTCCCACCACGTATCCCGGCTCCCACTGCCTCCCCCCAGCCTCTCTTCGCCTCCACGTCGCTTGCAAAGCCTCGTGCCATGTATCACCCCTCGCAGAAGTCCTGCTTTGGGGGGCTCCTCCTTCATCCAGGAGCGCTCCGCTATCGCTGCTCTCCACCACCAGCTAGGGAGGCCCGAGTTCCTTCCTGGTGAGCAATTAGCTCTAATTAACACACAGTTAGAGGGCTCCTATTCCATTATAGCCAACCAGTAGGATTGGAGCCACTAATCACTGCACTGATGTGGCATCAACCCAGAAGATTGCAACCCTGGGGTGAACCCGTATTTGTGCGTCCTGCCAGCTTCCTGCTCCTGGTCCACAATTCCCTTCTCTAATCAGGGTCCAGGCACCCAATGAGACTGAACATCAAGCAGCTACAAGTGAAAGCTTCCCTTAAATAAGTCCACTTTTCTGAGGGGAGCCATTCCTTGGTCAGCTGGAGCATGCTCTGAATTCAGACGAGCAAATTCCCACACCAGAGACAATTACAAGACGAACACATGAGGACAATGCTGTGCCAGAGCAAGATGCTTCGCACATGGGCTGGCACTGCATCTTGATGGAAAAGCAGGAAAAAAACAAGTCCTATTGAGTTTGTATTCCTGTATAAATCTGAAAATAATTGTTCAGGAGACAGATGAGCACATAGAGCAGCATGAAAATACTTTTATGTTGTTTAGGCACTTAATTCCAAGGAAGACGTCCATTGACAGAGCGTGGCGGGGTGCGTGGTGTTTATCAGCCCCTCAATTTTCTTTGGCATTGGGGCCATAAACAAGAACAGAGCAGCACTGAGTCTCTGAAGTCCATAAGAAGTCTCCTGGCTTTGGAAGGACTCTGTAAATATTAGGACAGTCGGTCTCTTAAAAGGCTTAATGCCTTTGATTATGTTCCCGTGTCTAGCTTCCTCCACTTATTTTTGTCTCGTCGTCTCTAATGTTGAACTGTGCTGCCTGTAGAGAAGGTTGTGAACTGAAACACCACTGCCAGTTTCTTCTGATGGAGCTGAGCTCCAGCAGGGAAATTGGCAGTTAGATTGGGAGTGATATTTCCAGCCGCAGGCTCAAAAGATGATTTTTTTCTAGTGGCAGAGCTGTTGTGGCTGTGATACTCCAAGGTCATGGGTAAGGTAAGGTCTGTGAGGAGAGCTAATATTTTTTTTTAACCCAGCAAAAACCTCGAACCCCAAAAAACTAGTAAAAATTTTAGACATGCTTGGCTTTCGCAGTATCTGTCTCATGATGAGGAAGTAAAGTGTTCCCAATATGTGATAGCAATCTCCCCAAAAGACTTTAAAAAATGAGCGTGGAGACTGTTTCCTATTCACATGACTGCGGAATCTGGGGCCTTCAGTAAACATCACATAGGGTTAGGCACACAGCAAAGTCATGTGAGCTGACAACACCCGTGTAACTCTAATGATGGGTGTGGGAGCTGTGGGTTGGATGGAGAAGGGCATGTAGGTTGGGAAGGTGTAGGACTTGTGGGTTGGATGGAGAAAGACACGTAGGTTGGGAAGGTGTAGGACTTGTTGGTTGGGTGGTGTAGGACCTGTCAGTTGGGTGGTGTAGATCCTGTAGGTTGGGGCAGCCTTGTTGCTGCAGCTGTGGCTCTCGCCAGCTCATTAACACTCATTTTGGAGACCTGTGCTCTGCTGCAATCTCTATGTGCTAGGAACTGGCTTACAGCTCCTGTCCCCCAGGCCACCAAATGGAGGCTGGATTTGCCCGTGTGTCCCCAAGAGGAAAGGGGTCCCCCACCATCTTATTGGTAATCTCCTGAGCCACCACAGCTTATTGTCAGTGGTCCTAACGCTTCTAGGGCAAGAGGTCTGTCATAGAGCCCTGCTGGTCTAATCACGTTCTCCTCCGGACCATGGCAGAGTTCCCACTGACTTAAATGAGAACAGGGACCCAGCTATTGTCTGACACCTTTGATATTTTCTGTGACTGAAAGGAGCTATTTTTGTGTAAGGAAGGTCGAAGTGAGAGCAGGCACGTGGGAGGAGGGTGGACAACTTCAAAGCTCAGCTCTGAAGTCTCTACAGGCAGGAGCCCACAGAGCCATGTGGAGATAGCCAAAGCAGTGCCAAGCAACCTCACTTTGAAGGAGGATCTTCAGTGTTATTTTTATGGTGGAAAGGTCCTTCTAGAAGCAGGTTTCATAACTCCCCAGAGTGTATCAGCCACTTGGCTTGCTCCTACTCTGCTGTAAGTTCAGCCCAACCTCCTCACTCCGGCTGGCTGCGGCGCAATGCTGCATTACCTGCATGGTTTGGGAGATAAAAATCAGATCATAGCACATGTCTCCGTTTTACAGTTCCCTTAGCAGAAGGCATGAGCACCGTGTGGCATGTGCGAAGCCGCCGTGCTGGCCTCGCTGACCAAGGATGGTGGCTACCCAGGCTGAGTGCGGTCCCCTGCCTGGGCTGAGCCCAGGGCTAATGCACGGCAGGGTTTCATGCCCGCCTGCACGCCGCAATCGGTGACACGACCGAATATCGTAGCCATTCAAACCGTGTCCCACCAGAAGTACCAGCCTCTCCCGCTGGTTCAAACCCGTGAGCGGCACGTGCAACCTCTGCGTAATGACTTTAATAAAGTTTGCCGTTAACTACACACTTGATGTTTTAGCAGAGGGAGGAAGACGTTTCTCACAGCTATTAACCCCGCAGCTGGGATGTTTGCTTGACTAAGTCTTCTTTACTCTGTCCAAGGAACGATTATTAGGAACATAAATTTGACTGAGACATCAAAGGCAGTCCCTTCCTCCGTTCGCTGTTGGCACCTTGCGTGAGTCATGCTGGCAATCCCAGATTTCAAAAGGAGCCAGCAAGTCAGGAGTGGAGGGGAAAGGGAAGTTGTTGCTTTGGGGTTTTTTGCAGAGAGGTGTCAAAGGAAATTGATTTCACTATGGAGTGTCTATCAACGGTGAATCGTTGATATTTGGGGCAGAGATTTTAATACCTGCTAAGAAACGAGTGCTCAGTGAGGTGCAGGATGCCATGAGAGCACCGGCTCCGAGTGAGGGGTGGCCTGGAGGCCTTTCTGTCTTCCTCTCAGCCTTACCCCAGACATCAGCTTTTTGAAGTCTGCTTTGATACTTGCTGGGTTGGCTCCCCGACGTTCCCCTGACTCTCCAGTTGGCCATAGGGTGGCCCTCTGTGCCGGTGGCAGGACCTGGGGGTAGGTACAGCAAGGATGCTGCTGCTGCAAGCGTGTCCACCTCCCTCGCCACTGCAGCAGGGCTCCAAAGCTGGAGAAGGGAGGTCGTTGGGTTCATACCTCCCACTGCAACGCGCCACGGTCCCGCTCTCCTCCAGAGACCCAGGATCCTTCCTGGGTGACAGTATCGGACGTAGTGGCACTGCATACGGTGGCAGCAGATGACCTTACTGCCTGCAAAGGAGGAGCGGAACGTCGTGGTCGAGACATGACATGGGAGATGTGGTCTGCTGGGGCTTTAGGCCTGTAAGGAAAGCGGAAAAATAAGGCTACAGTTCCCGTTAAATGCTACCATTCTTTTTTTTGCTGATGTGTTTTAGGTTTGGGCTGAA
This sequence comes from Phaethon lepturus, assembly GCF_000687285.1. Classification (NCBI taxonomy): domain Eukaryota; kingdom Metazoa; phylum Chordata; class Aves; order Phaethontiformes; family Phaethontidae; genus Phaethon; species Phaethon lepturus. The sequence continues at coordinate 5,087 of NW_010529459.1, read as the reverse complement.
GACCGAGAACATTTTTTACTTCAGGGCACTTGCAATTTGCTGGTTTGGCTCCCTTTCCCCTCCACTAATACTTGTGCCAGTTGCTAGACAGACAAGAACCTCACAGACCCCGGTTTTCCATTTAAAATGGAGCTTCCAGGTGAGAACTACCTGTGCAAACTATCACCTACCACCTTCTGCAGGGCAGGAATTAAACTCTGCCTGCCTCTCCCATTCCTGCCTGCTGTTCGAAACCGGCAGCGGAGAAAAGCAACCCAGGGCACAGGCAGCAGTGGGGAGTGGTCCGTCGGTGAGCAGACCACTGCCTCTGCCCATCCTCTGCCTGATCTTCACCGGTCACACACCGATGTGCCTCTCGCTCCCTCCGAAAATGGTCCCCGTCCTTTTGGCATTACCCCCTGCCAGCGCAGAAGCGAACTCACACATTTGCAGACTTATTTCCCTCCTTTCGAACAGTCACCCGGCTTTGGGAAATACTAATTGCCGAAACCTCTCCCTTGGAAAGTAATTCCGAGGGAAATCCACACCCTCGGAGCCGCTTGAAGCGTGCAATTAGCCTCTCGAAGGCGGGCTGCTGTGGAAGACCACCCAGCGCTGGGTGGAGAGCTTTTTGCAGCTCTCCGCGTCCCTCCCAGCGCACCCAGCACCTGCGTCTGCCCGGGCGATGCCGGTGACAGGGTGCCCTGGGGGGGGGTGTCTCTTGAACCCCATTCCGGTGGTGAGCGTGGGGTGGGAAGCCCACGTGGCCAGCACAGCCTGGAATGGCTCTTGAAGTGGGAGCGGGATGCACAAGAGCTGAATTACCTGGAGAGAGGGAATTATCGTGGTTATCAGCTGGGGGAGACAGCCTGTCTCTCCTCGCGCCCCTAAATCCCACCGGCTGGGGGTCCTCCCCGTTTGTCCTCCCTGTTTGTCTGGAGGCAAGGCCCTCTTCCAAAACCTCTCTGAGATGCCTGGTGGCAGCAGGTGCCAGCTAGCTTGGGCAAGAGGATGGGCAAGGCGATGCTCTCTCCAGCTTCAGCAAGAGCGGGGCTGAGCTTGGGCTACCCTTGACCTCCCTCTTTCCCGCTGCTCAGTCGTCGCTGCAGGAGGGTTTTTGCCTGAAAAAACCTCTCTTGGGAGGTGTAAATTTAATCGCACGGGAAGCCTGGCAACCAGGGGCGAAACACCGTAAGTGACGGAGAGCGGCCCGGGCAGGTGCCCAAAGCATCGTCAGCGGTAGGACCGGGGAGGGGGGCGACGGCATCTGCTCCGTCCCGTCCCGGATGGCTCGCCGGCAGCACAGCGGGTACCTGGCATTGCGATAATGCCAGATAAATCTGATCCCGGTGGCGGGCAACAGGAGCAGACAGGTGGAAGCCATTTAAAATGATTGCATCTTCTCTCTCCCGGGCTTTTTGTTATCTGTCCTCCTCACACCTCACTCGAGCTCTGGATGCTGGAATAAAACACTTTGGCTGGCTGCAGCCCCACTGGGGGACGAATACAAGCACAGTTTCTGGGAGATGTAGCGTTTCCCGAGGTGCTAGAGCAGGTACAGCCGGTCCCTCAACGCCAAGGGAGTCTCTCCATCCATCCTGAGATTGAGCAAATCTCACCTGCATCCAGACTGGGGGCAGCTGTGGACAACCCGGTCTTCTGCATGGCCACGTGCAATGCAACAGCACCGAGATAACTGCAGCAAGCCCCTTCCTCACGCTAGCCGCCGTTAGGCACGGGCTGCAGCATGGTTGGACCTCCAGCCACGGGGGAAATTCATGAAGACATGGCCACCTCGGCTGTCCTGTCTTTGAAGCGAGCAAACAAAGAGCTTTTGGGCTGCAAAAATAGGACCCCCAGATGACCACGGGAGCATCGTCTGGACAGATGCGGGATTTGAGGCCCCACTTCCCCAGCACATACCTCAGCAGGAGTGGTCTTTACTCCAAAGGGACAACTCGCATTCTTCAGTGATTTCCTGAGCTATGGCTTCTATGAGCTATGTATTAGTTTCCTGAAGGATTCACATTCTTGGCAAGGGAGGTTTAGAAGCAATTTTGGTTTTTATTGCATTTTTTTGCTTATTGTTCTTCACTCTGCTAATAAATAAGTACATTCCAGGGGCTTGACATTACTTAAGGGAAAAAGAATGAAGGTAGGAAATGAAAGCACAAAGGAAAGCAGAGCCACAGGCAGAAGCATTGCTCCGTGCCTTATTTCTGGGCCAATTTTCCAAATGCCAGGCTCTCTCAGGATTATCCGTATCGTAATTCAAGCAAACGTCTTTCTATTGTATGGCTCTTGAGCAGCTAAAATATCTCTTTCACCCGAGGTGAGCAGCAAGTGAAGGTAAAAATATTATTTAATAACAAATAGTGGAACTTCTTAGGAGACACCAGTGCTCCATTTCTGTCTTTGATAAGAAGGGATGGAGAGCTGGCATCGGCTCTTGGTTCCAGCAGCTCAGAGGTGCTCTGGTGTACAAACCTGGCTTTGGCGTAACCCAAGAAAAGGGGACGCTTTAGGAAATCAAGGCTGTTTTGAAATCTTAACAGGCAGCAGAATCGAGGGCGGGCGTATTTGAATTTCAGTTAACACATATTCTACTGCTTTTATCCATGGAAACGTCCGTAACCAAACCGGTGAGAAGAGAACCACGACGTTACCAGAGGTTGCAAAGATTAAGCTCTAAATGAGTTCTTAAAATAAGGTAAACTCCCTTGCTTCAGGGCATGAGCTAGGGAAGACCTGGAAGAAACCTTCTCAGGATGGTCATTCCATGCCTGTCCACTTCCAAGTTTTTTATACCGTTTTTGGAGGCATGGCACTGGGCCGATGATGCCAGCAGGCTCAGGGGATTTAAGAGATAATAAACTATGAATTATTGTGTGCCTTTTCCTAAAGGCTCCTGTGCAAGCCATTGGTAGGAAAGGTTCACGGAGGACTGCATTTAACGCAGTTTTTTGACTGCTGCTCTTCTCGTCTGTTGGCTAATGAGCTGCCACAAGCTCAGACTCAAAACAGGACCGGGCAGTGCTTTCTTTCAGTTAAATGAAACGCGAGAGCAGCATTTCGGTAGGTCTAACTCCAAATCAACAGCCAGGTGATGATTACCGAGAGAAATAAATTAAGCGTTTGGACCTTGATTCAACAGTGCATTTAAGTATACGCCTACATTTAAGCCTGTAACGGCAGCGGGGCTATTCCTACACTGAAAAGGAGGTGAAGCCTTAATTACATTGCTGAATCAAGGGCTTCCAGCGTGGAGAACGCGAATGTTAAATGTCAGCATGAAGGCAGATTCCTATGGCCGGTTACAAATCGCTAGGATTTATAATCGCTTTATATCCTGGAAATGCTGACAGCTTTAAATATAGCACCATGGCCGTGATAAATTGTTGGCATTTTTTTCTTGTTAGCCTTTTGTAACTAAATTTAAGGTATCCATTTCAGCATGATCCAATTATGGAAGCGGAATCGGAACGGCTCCTCATGCAAGAGGCCACATTTATTTTTGTCCGTGAAGCTTAAGTCTGCATTTCTGAGCTCATGATTTATGTCAGACTTTAAATTAATAATAAGGCATCTATCCACAGGCAAATATTTGTGTTGCAAGACCCATTCAGCACGGACTCAGCAGCCAGCCAAGGCTTCCCGAGCAGCCAAGATTCGGTTACAATGACAGCACAGGTCCTATTTCAAACATCACCTGGCCTTGCACAGCAATCATCAACTCCTCCTTGCTAAGGAGAGCTTGGAATTAATAGCACATCAGCTTAAACCACTGAACCCCAAAAGATTCATTCCTGAGACACAAAAAAAAAATAAAAGGCCATATTTTAGTTAGATTTCAGCCAGACCACACCCTTGCCTCCATGGCTGATGGGCTTATTTCCAAAAATATTTCCAGGGACAAAATGCAGGTGTCCTGCCTTTCTGGGATCAAGCAGGCAGCTGAGCACGCACAGATATGACCACACGTACTAACCCATGGGAGGTACGAAGCTGAAAGGGAGAAGGATAAATCCTCACCGTGCTGGGGCAAAATCCTGGGGACACAAGCAGGTGCAGGATCAAGTCCACGTCTCCATTGATGTTTTGAGCAGTCACCTTCTCCTGCATTAATTAGTGGAAAATACACTGATTTCCTTTGCAAAGTGCTTTGAGACCTGCTGATGGCAGAAGCAACACAAGACCCAAGCACTCTTGTCATGATCCGAGTTCAAGAAACCTTCTGCAATTAGTCTTGCCTAGAGTAGCTTGTTCTGTAGTTAAGTTTTGGTTTGTTTGGGGTTTTTTTTAAGTATCTGTGGCTGTTACAGCTTCAGCTTACCTGTGGAAATGCACCTTCAGTTTTCTTTCTCTCAAGTCACTAATGCTTCCAAATAAGCAGAACCGCCTGTGAAATACTCAAAGAAAACTGGAGGACTTCCACCTTCAGCTGACAGCAAAACTGAACACCGCTGAAGGATAAAACCACTTGAGCACCAAATTCTCCAAGGGAAATCAAGACAAAAAAAAGTCGTATTTCACATGTGATTGATTACCTAAAAAGGTCAACTCCGAGTCCAGTAAATAATTTTGCAATTGGTACCTGGCTCGGTGTCACAAGTGCTGCACAGCGGCTTTTCCTGAGCTGCTCGGTAGATCTAGAGAGAGGAGAGGAGCTTTGGAGAAACACTTTGCTGGGACATGCATCATCACCTGACATTGCGTCTGAGCAGATGGCAAAGCTGCTCAAGGCAGGGGCAGAGATCAGAAGATTAAAAGGCACCACTTTCACTGACTGCCATGCGTGACCTGCCCGGTTAAATGAGCCACGCACAAGACAAACAGCTCCCGCTTCCTCTTCCTGATGCCCAGAAGTTTGCTCATCCACCCATGGTGCTTGACGTTAGCCTGAGACGGAGAGCAGAAATGGACCTTGGCAATCAAAGAGCGTGTCTGCAGCTTCGCACGGTGCACCGTAGGACCTGCATGGCACCAAGTGCCACGCAGCAAGGTGGGATACAGCAACACCTGGGTACAAACCTGCCAGAAACTAGGATGGACAGGGGTGCTCCCAGCTAGAGGAGTTGGGAAATCACAGAATCACTAGGTTGGAAAGG
>NW_010529458.1:0-3309 GCF_000687285.1 Phaethon lepturus | reverse complement strand
GCCCTGGGGAACACCGCTTGTGACCGGCCAGGAGCTGAATTTAATGCCATTCACCACAACTCTCTGGGCTCGGCCATCCAGCCAGTTCCTCACCCAGGAAAGAGTAAACCTGTCCAAGCCACAAGCCGCCAGTTTCTCCAGGAGAATGCTGTGGGAGATGCTGTCAAAGGCTTTACTAAAGTCCAGGTAGACAACATCCACAGCCTTTCCCTCACCCACTAGGTGGATCACCTGGTCATAGAAGGAGATCAGGTTGGTCAAGCAGGACCTGTCTTTCATGAACCCATGCTGGCTGGGCCTGATCCCTTGGTTGTCCTTCAAATGCCTTGTGAGCACTCTCAAGACCAACAGCTCCATGATCTTCCCCTTACAGAGGTCAGGCTGACAGGCCTGTAGTTCCTGGAATCCTCCTTCCGGCCTTACTTGTAGGTGTAGATGTAGATATTTATTCCTTCATATGAAAAATGAATAGGAAATAGTTTACATCAGTTGACAGAATATTATGTGTTATCTATACTTACTTGCCTTTTGGTCCTCAATTTCAGGACTGAGAAGTTTTTACCCTTTATGTATTGTAGGAACTGTAACAGTCTCTACAAACAGTAGTCTTAATTTTATATTAAAACAGTGTATCTTTGTGACTTCCTCTTCTGATTTATTTTTATAAGGAGATGGTTAATGTTAACCTTTAAAAAATATTTATCTTAAGGTTTTTGTCTGTGTGTTCTCCAGAGTTTTTGTAATAAATAAAAGGGATTTAGTTATTTTGGGGGAAAGGATTCTGAAAGCTTTATTGTATAAGTTTTGTTAATAAGATACGGCAAATATTTTTGAGAAGCAAAGATCTGGGAAGCACTTTGTGTCAGATTATTTGAAATGTTCAATTACAATAATTCTCATCCTATTTGATTTAAACATCTTTTAAAATTCTTTAAAACTCAGAATAGTTACCATTCTTCTCTAAAAATCTAAACCAAAGGGAAAGCTATTATTCTTGTAAATGTGGTGGAATATTTGGGTAAATTGATTTTTTTTTTCCCAAATGTTTTTTTTGAAACCTGCCCTTTGTCTTTTGCCTCTGTGTGTGTGTGTGCACATGTAAATTTTCACCTTCTGAATGAAATTTTGCATTTAGCACTTAGAAGAATGTGTAGAGCTTAAACTAGTCTCTGATTACAGGAAATGAGACTCAATGCCAGCTTCTGGGTCCTTCTGTCTTGCCTCAAGTTCATTATTACTAGATATTCAGAGAAAGATTCCTAGAGTAGAAGTTTAAATATTACATAACATCTGACTTCTAGTTCTTGATAAGAAATTAAAAAAGTTATTAAACAAAATACCCCAACAAACAGCTCCATGTTTATATTGTCAGAGCAAAAAAAACAATTTCCTTATTTTGATATTTGTAATTTCACTGTTCTGGTAGTATTTTGGTTAGCACTGAGACTTTTCATTTAAAATTTATCATGCAACCCTTGTTATCCCTTTTTTATACATACATTACCCTTTCTTTGTATATCATAACAAAAAAAAAGAAGATGACATTAAGGAATACTTTGTATGGCCCATTTACACAAATTACAAAGTGTTTGACCTGATGATTTTGTGGAGAACTTCTTTGTATTCATTTAGCTTCAAAGCCCTTCCGTGTCTTTGTCAAAGAATGTGTAGGAGGATGCAGGTTACCAGGTCTATTAAAAAGGATTTTTAATGTTCAATAAACCCTGTTTCCATCTCATTATCTCTTTTCTACCTTCTACTCATTCCATATGTTTGTATGTCTTTCTTTTATCTTCACAGTTCTATATACATTTTATCTTGTAAATTTCAGGTATAGGAATAACTTTTAAGTGCTGAGGCTGGTATCTTGCAAAGTGCTACAGAGATTGTTTTGGAGTACTGGAAATAAAGGTAACTAAATAATCAAAGTCTTGAGGAGTGACTGACTACTCCTAAAGCTTTACTTACAGAACAGAATTCTTTTTTCTGATTCAGCAACATGTGCTTCTGATGTTAAAAAGTTGGTATTTATATTAGTCTTAACATACGTACATTAATTGTCCACAGAGTACAGAAAAATCCTCTGAATGAAACCCACATTGTGAATGATTTGAATGAAGTTATCATTCAGATGGGCTCTTTAGCATAACTGCAGTTCCTAACACTTGGATCAAAACACAGTGTAAATAGCAAGTATGGTTTGAAATGTGATCTTATGATTATCAAGTTGCATGTCTATCCTGTAGGACAGATTTTTGGTTTAGTTTGTATCCCTCTCTTGGTAGAACTTTTGTCTTTGCTGTGATTATGATCATTCTATACCTGTTTCCTTGGCAAAATTCTATGAAGGCATATTTTGTCTTCACATTTCATATTGCTTTAGAGGAATGAAATATTGTAGCTAGCTGCGAACAATTTTGTTTCTGTTCCTGTGATTTTGGATAAGTTTTTTGAAGTGACAAGGATGTCTTTCTGCCTCTTGGTAGTGAACAAGTATGAATTCTGATTCAGTGGTTGGAGGAGTTTTTCTCCATTTGTTACTCAATTTGGCAATGATAGAACTTGACTAGGCTGTGTACTAATGGTGTTTCTGCACTAGAAATTTAAAAGAAAACTAGGTTGACTGTTTTATATGAATATTTAAATACAGGTTAGCCCTTCTTCCACATAGGAAAGATGTGAGGTTCGTCAGCAACTGCTTTTGCAATGTTCTCTTTGAATTATCATGACAGATCTCTGCTGTAAGCAGAGAGGTGACTGGCTGAACGTTTATTTCAGGTGTCCACATCCTTTGATTATACACTTTATAAATTAAAGTAAACTACTCTTCTGAAAATCTTTTTTATGTAAACCAGAGAAAAAATGCCTAAACAATTATGAAAATTGTAGTCAGTCATAGGGAATATTGGTAACATTGTGAAATTTATTTGCAATAAAATTGCTGGACAGTGTGACAATGAGGGTAAGTACTTCCAATATGAGAGAGAAACATTTTATGACTGATAAAACCATATCAATGTTTCAAGGTCTCAGCCTCATTGCAAATACACTTTAGTTCAGATGAAATCAGTAACTCATCTAGTTGTGTCAGTGTTCATCAGATCCAACAAGGAGAGTAGCAACATACTTGAAATTCGAAGTGTTGCATTCTTTGCATAGTTCTCATGTTTGAGCTCACAAGCTTGCCTACAATCAGTGATGTTCTTCCAGAATTGAAGTGGTGTCTCATATCTTTGATGAAAGATCATGGCATTATATGTTTACCCATTCTTCACTGTGTTAAGAACTGGCTGGATGGCCGAGCCCAGA
>NW_010529457.1:0-9731 GCF_000687285.1 Phaethon lepturus | reverse complement strand
TTTATAATATAGTAAATATATATAATAATTTGTCTATAAATCTATATAAATTATATAAGTTTATGTATAAATTATGTTTATTTCATACAAAAAGGTTGATAGTAGTGCCCCTTTACAGAAGATGAGAGGACACCTCACCATCCTGTATCTCTAGGGCCTTTGGCAACAATATTTTAGAAGAGTGCACCTGTTGAAGCTGAAAGCTGCATTTTACTCTGGTTCATCAACACATACAAGCGTACACATACGTATGTGCTCACACACAGAGCTGGATTTCTACTGTATGATCACAAAGGGGCAGAAGGCAGGATATTTTCCAGAGGGCTTGCAATTCCTGGGATGTTCTGTCTTCTTACCTAAGCGTATTGGCAGCATCCCTTGTGAGGCTAAGGATGGGATTTATTTGATTTTCAGTTTGGCTTTGAAGTTTGTTACAGTTGGCAAGGTTGTGTGCTCCTGGAGAAGTTCCTACTTTTTACCCTTAGGTTCTATTTCATTACAATGTCTTTTATTATTTTTTAATACCTTTAATTAGTTGCTCAGAAGCCTTTTTAAGTGTGTGAAAGTATTATAACATATGAATGTCAGCTAGGGGTCTCAATTTCTGCAGCTATTTTTGCACTCATAAATAACCATATCTATTCTGTACCTGTCATGAAGTACAGGTTGTTATTTGCTGGCAAAAGTTCACGGTTAGAAGAACTGGGGTTTACCTCATCTAAAAACCTAGTCTTAAGATTCTTTTATACTTCAGCTGTTTTTCCTTTGGGTTGCTGGTTTTACAAATCTCACCAAACGTGCTTGTTCAGAGTTGCTTGGCAATCCTGCAAGTCTTTAAACTGTCTGTCACTTATTGGAGACTATGCCAACAAAAATAAAAGTTAGGATACTTCTCTTTGAACCTGTGTACATTCTGAAGGCAATGAGGTAAACTAATTTATTCCAATAAATACAGTTCTTTGTTTTAGTATTAAAATGTTCAGAGACTATATGACACCATATTGCTGAGACACACATTGTTCTATAAATTCTTTATTAGCGTTCCTTAATCCCTTCAGTGAGAAAATAAAACCGGTCTAATTCATCATCTCCATTTTCTTGTTTAACTCTCCACTTTTTGTAAGCATGTACAAGGGGATAACCCACCTGAGGATAACCAATCAATCCCCAACAATAAGCACAGATTACTTTCTCTCTGCAACTCAGCTACGTAGCAGAGGTCTTCACAGAAAACACACACTGTCGAATTTCAAACAGCGAAACAGCATTTCCTGCGCTGATATCCGGTGACTGGCATTCCCTGAAAACCACGCTGTTACTCAAACCAGCTGACTGTATTAGGACAACGTTACTGAGGAAATGAAAGGACGTGGCACACAAAATACTGACGACCATGACACTGGTATAACTCGCCTACGGACAGGGATCAGGTAAATCTCATGCTGCAAGCAGAGCGTAATCCCGGGCTGTGCACGGTTTGGCTTACAAAGCCATTTGTTTAGCTTGCCAGCTGGCTAAGAAACAGAAGCCCTGCCTGGCTTGCCACCTCGGGGGAGGATATGTGAAAACCTGTCTGGTCATCCGGCCACTTAGCTTTGGCGAGTTGACAAACTGGCACAGCAAGAGGACAGGTCGAACAAATTGGACGTAAGAATTCAGGTGTGAGAAGAGACAAGACACTGAAGTATGAGCTGGAAATGCTGCAGGTGTTTGACTTGATGCTGATAAATTTAAGCTCCCAGTTGCGTAATTCCTAACTAGCACCAGAACCTGTGTATATAGCCCAAGATCCTAAATTTCATACGGATACATTGTCCTGAAAGTCCATCTGCTACACCACTAGCGTTTACTGCAATGAACAAAAAATGGAGTCTTAAATAATTTCCTTAAATGTTAAGATGTTCACAATTTAAATTAAACATTCATTCAACAACCTGAACAAATGCCAGGGTGTCTGTTGTTTGGATTGTACAGAAAGACCTATTATATCAGCCAGTCTAACTTTCTGTACACCGCAGTATTTTCAACATAATTAAAAATTATCTGTCAGAAAGCTAAACTACCAACCTTTTGTACATTTGGTTTTGAGAAAGAGATGCCAGTCCATTTTTATTTTTATTCAACAACAAACTGGGGGAAAAAAAAGGTATTTAAATTACACTCTATTAAGATAAAATAACTGGATTTCTTTTGGGCTGAACTACAAATTAAAGAACCATATTGGTAATATATATATAAAATAATGTTTTACCTCCTGTTAAGCCTCTCTATTAAACTGCAATCCCCAATTTGTAGTAAAAGTCAGGTATAGAGCATATCAGCGTAATGACAGAAAGTAGCTATTTTTGCATTGCAAAGATATTAATTTTTTTTTTTTTTTTGCTTCACCAGAAGAAAAAAACCTGTTACTATATTTTTTTTAAACTCACTCCAATGTACAATTTATGAAGAGGTTCTAGGCCAAAAAATACCATTCTCCTAAAGGTGGTAAAGAAATGAATAATATGTATTTCTTTTAAAGGCTTGCTTTCTCAACACCTTCTGCGCAATTTCATCCTGACAACTTTTAAGACCATGAACTCTTGAATGCCACAGCCATGCCTCTTTGCAGAATGTAATGACTATGGGAAATTACATACAAATCAATGGACTCAGTTGCCCACAACTCCCTTTCTCTGTTCAAAATCTTACCCAGCGATTTGAAACATGCAGGGAGGAAAGAATGACAACATCGAATGAATAACTTAAGTCATAAGATTCCAACTAAATGTAATTAACTGGGGGGAGGCAATTCTCGTCAGTTAAAGATTTGTGTGATTCAGTTCCTCAAGTCGCTGCAATCTGATTTCTACTTTATATATTTTAGTTTTTTAATGATTATCCACTTCAACAATGCCTAGAGTGACACGGATATTAGGTTTCTCTGCCATCAGGATACTACTGACTGGTCACTGCAGGTTTAATAGTTGCTAAGCAGAAAGACTACTTCTGCAGAACAGAAACTACTCTCCTTTGGTCCTGTCCCCAACACAAGAAACTCACATTTTCCGAAATACTGATTTAAAAAAAAATATCCAAAACAGCTCAAGCATTCTTTGCATAGAGAATGCGTGTAGCTTAACTACTACAGGTAAACGAAGTGAAGATGTAAATGTTAGAGCAATCATTTTAAGAGGACTCAGAAGCTGTTTTAAATGCAGCATGTAGAACCAGGGAGCCCCGAGCAGCCCGTTAGGGAAGATGTGAATCACTCAGCTGCGTCAAGCAGTAAATCTGCTGGTGAGTCTGAACAAAACCACCACATTATTTAGCAAATGACATTTTGTCCAGATCCCTCTTCTTATATACGAAATACAAATTATACAATATCATGGCTTTACCACTGAACTATTAAGCCTTGGACACACTAATTTAAAACTGATTTACTTACTAAATAACCCATAAATTGAATTGAGGGCTAAGAAAATTGGAAGAAAAAGCACAGAGAGCAGTTGGAGCTCAGCCCATCTGCACAGATCTTTGAGAGGGAGACGCACTCAAATCCAACATCTAGTTAAGGGGAGATGTGCCAGGAAAAGCGACCTGCTTTAATCTGATTTAACAGTCTTTTTCTTTATTTTACTTTGGGGGTAAAAATTCTTATTAATGAATTGAAATAGTGTTATTCTCCACATTAACATATTACACATGGAGGTCATGATCCAGTTTTCATGTGCTCCCTGTTCTTCACCTTACTTACATTTATACTCAAGTCACCAAATTCCTCTCCAGAGGCTAGAGGTCATAAGTGAGCTGCCCCTTAAAATGGGATTTGCCACCCTTCCTTCTAACTCTCACAATGGGCTGAGTATCCCGATGTGAAAGCTGACCGAGTCTCCCATTTTCAGAAGTATACAGACTACCATCAGCTGTGGAGCTTTTCAGGTTTCTCCCCACCAGATGCCACCTCTTTTGCCTATAGCAAAACCTCAAGTCTCTCTTTAGCATTAATCCAGCAGAACGCCTGAACTACTCTCCTTTTTATGACAGGGCAGTATTTCTAGAATGTTTAGGAAGAAAACCAAGCACATGTATTCAAAGCCAGAAACCTACTGAAATACAATTCACAACGCTGTTTCATTCTTTTCCTGAAGCATGCTCACCCACAGCACTTCTGCCATTAAGTTTTTCAAGTTGCTTGTCACAGTTCTAACAGATATGCTGTAGAAATCAAGAATTTGATACACAGCCTTTGAGATTAAAATCCTCTCCAGTTTGAGATTTAAATAGAATTAGGCAGTTCATATTAAAAAACCACTAAATTAATACCAAAATATGCAGGTTATGAATTCTCCTACCATGATACCATTTATTTCTCAGTGATACACAACTATTTTCTAACACTTCATTACACTGTACATCAGAGCTGTACTGTCTATCAGCATTTCAAAAACGTACAACATAAAAGCTAAAATGAATATTCTTTTAAAAACTGTCAGATTTCTATTCTTTAAAAAACTGTCAAATTTCTACAGATATGAAATTATTTACTTTTAGTAGTACTTCAAGCTTAATGGCACAAATAAACTCACAAAATGTGATAAATTAAGAAAAATATATCATTATACTTATAAAATTTGCATACATATGGTGAGAGTTAGTAGTGTTATTTATAAAGTACATACTGAAATTAAAAATGGTTGCAAAGAAACTATACTCTTAAGGTTTATTTTCTGACCTATGATGATATCTTATATTGCAGAGCTACCGAAACAGTCAACCTTAGCACACCTCCATAGTAAGAATGTATTTTCCCAAAGCTAAAAAGACCCCAGATAGGATAACTCTTGAATACGTATAGGCTAGTTTCCCATACAATTGAAATAAAGTTCAGTTTACTGATGGAAAGCAGAGGATTTCTTTTGTCCGTATGCAAGTTTAGTATCTCTTCTGAGGGGAAAAACACACATGTATGTAAAAAGAATAAAGTATGCAAAAAAATCGATCACAACATGAAATTAATAATTCTGTGAAATCAAGAACTCAGAAACAGTGTAGTAATTCAAAGCAAACCAAGTTCATAGCAATTCTTCTGTGACAGAAAGATTAAGCACCAGGAGTTAGTTCCTTCAGGATACAATCCTAACCTTGGTTTCATTTGGTTTTATTCTTTCACAGAGATATTATAATAATTCAAAATGAGAAAACTGTGACACGGACTATTAAAAAAATCTAGAGCTTTTTATTACTTTGACTCTACCAGAAACATCTTTTCAAATATCTGCACCTCATTCAATGAATCTGACTGGGCTGGTTTTGTTCATAACACTTAGCTTTAAATGAATCCTAATTTCTTCCTCTTGTGTAATAGCATGGGCCCAAAGGAACACATTAAATCTTCTATTACTGCCTGCTGGCAAAGAACTAGCAAATGAGACTCATTTTAGAAGTATAGCCCATTTTACACATGTTCTTAGCTGAGCAGAAGTACTGCAATTTGCTTAATTCATAGAATCATAAAATATTTTGGGTTGGAAGGGACCTTTAAAAGTCATCTAGTCCAACCCCCCTGCAATAAGCAGGGACATCTTCAGCTAGATCAGGTTGCTCAGAGCCCTGTCCAACCTGACCTGGAATGTTGCCAGGGATGGGGCAGTCACCACCTCTCTGGGTGACCTGTGCCAGTGGTTCACCACCCTCATTTTGAACAATTTCTTCCTTAGATCTAATTCTTGCACAGAGGGTTAAGAAAGGCGAGAAAGGTAAATCCAAATGTTTCCCCCACACTTTCATGCATTAAAACCCTCCAGCTATTTTATCCCAGATCAGGACTAAACCAAACTATTCGTGATGATTTCAAGCCCATAACAGGATATTGAAGGAGAAAGTTTCCTGATCCCTAGTTTTTAAGGAAATACAATACCGAATTTCCTCTCATCAACTTTGTCCTCATCTGGTGACTCATTCTGGACAGACGTTTGTGAATAAGGAACACTGGGTATGGCTCATAGGCTCAAGGCCTGGATATTCTTAGGCTAATAAAAATAGTAATTTAATAGTTCCTGACACTGAGGACTGCATATGTTCCTCTGAAGTACTACCAGTCACTGTTATTCTGTGGCATGAGAGACAAACCCAGAGTATCAGATTTGATTCACACTTACCCACTCTGGACTTGATCAAGTAGACCTCTTTTCAGCCCTGTTTTCTTTAATTGTGGTGTCTGTCCTTTCTTTAGCTATACAGTTTAGCGAATGCTGTAGTATACACAGTACTCTGAAAAGTTATTGATCTGGTGCATTTGAGACTGCATACTATTTAAAAATATTTCTAGCAATACTCTGACATCAAATAGTTACAGATATTTAGTACTGAAACCTACAGCTAAACTTGTCAAAGGCCATTTACACAGGAAAGTACAATCTTCCATCTTGCTATCCTGTAACATCCTTAGACGCTTTAACTCTATGACTTAAAATGGTCCCTCCATTTTCCTGAAACATGAACGGTTGCCATATTAGATATGCCATATCAACATATATCCCACTCTGATTTAAACCAAAAACTAGGCTGTCAAGGGTAAATGCAGAACTGACATTAACACTCTGGAGTATTAGAGCTCTTACAAAATTACAATTGCTGACAGTTTGTTACTGTACGCAGAAAGGATTTTTGTCATTATCCAATCATAATAAACATGGTATTTTATTGGAAAAAAAGGTGTATGCGTATGATTTATGCTCAGTTGTCAAGAGACTTGGAAAATCCCATTAACGTAAGAATTCCTCTAGGCAAGTCATGATTTGGTGGAAAATCTGCTACGAGCTGTGAACAGCTGTCTTTCGAAACCTGCTCTAAAATTAATGTCACACAACATACAGAACGAAAACTTCCTCAGCTTAATTTTGTTATTAGTGAAATTTCAACATTGGTAATTAAACACAGCCTTAAGACCATGATCCCAGTTTGACACTTCATTTTTCCTGAATGACACACAACTATTATAACTAGACATTCAGAACTAAAACAGCCTTCTAGACTTCAAAATTGGATTCCACAGGCAATCTCAAGTTATTTTTCATGACAGCATGTTGCTCTACTTTCTAGGTCTTAGCCATATAGTCTAGAACACCCTAAAACTGTTTGGGGTTACAAGACCTTTCATAGCTCCACCTGTTACCAACGGATATCCAGGAAGGCAGAAAAGCTTCATGGCATTTACATGCTAGGTGGTCAATATTCTTGTAGTCATCACAAAGCCTATGCATCATTTAAATCCCATACAAATTCTACCTTATAGGCATGAGCCATACCCTGCTGACTTTTGCAAGTACTTGCTTTCTCAGTGCTAACCAATATTTATACTTCTTAAAGCTATTTAGGAAGAATCCAAGGGGATATATAGCGTCAACAAATGGAATTATACAACTGTAACTTCATACAGAAAGTAAGGTGGTAACAAGTTAAATGCAAAAACCCTACTTGAACAAACAGTTACATCCCATGGGAATTAGTAGGAAAGTAGAAAAAAAAGAGTAAAGACTTATCTGCAAGCATTCACATAATATATAATAATATTAATACTATTAACTCTAATACATAATACTACTGAAGTGACACATACTCTTGTAGCAGTTTTTATGTAAATTCATTGGTAACAGTACTGTTCAGTAACCATGAAAATGTTGAGCTGAGAAAGCTGCTCAAGGATGTAAGAGAAACCTGTAGCAGAAATAGAAATGGACTCTTTCTCATGATGCTTTGCTCTGTGTTCTTATAAATATAATTTAAACTATTATTATTTCCATTTCATGTATCAGTGGTGTCTGGATAACAAAATGAGAAACCTTCAATGCAGGAGTTAACTTACATTCCTCTTCCTTTGGATCAAGCTGTGTAACACTGACAGATAAGCGATCTACACGTTCTTGTAAGGAGTTGACTCTAAATGAGAAACTGTGTGCTTCATTGAAAAGTTCACCAAATATATCTTCAGCATATTTACCTGAAATATGAAAAAAAAAATTCAAGCATACCACAAGACAGCCAAATGAGTTTGCCTTGAAAAAGATTCCTAACTATTTTAGGTAAATAAATCTAATATGCATGAGTATCACTTGTAACAACCTGTACTTACTGAGCTCACTAAGCATGCTTAAGAAAAGTAACTAGAAGTTAAATACTTACTTGTAATTTACTTATCAGAAATAAAATTATTTAATACATTACAGGACAGATATTCAGCTGGTATAAATTGATTTAACTATGCTGATATGCAAGGAACTAGACTGATTAGTTTCTTAGATAGGTATAAAAGGATGATTTCCAGCATCTGAATCCGCTCCTGTATGAGCAATAACTGATCTTTCCAAGTGAAACTTATCTCATCATTTCTCAAAATGAAGCACAGCTTCCACTCCTATTGCACAGAGGACCTTTCTAAAACAGAAGATCAAATATTTATATCTAGGCTAATTAGAACCAGCCTATTCAAAAATACACAGTAAAATAATAAATCCTCCTTTGAAGGATCAAAATTCTAGTAACTGGCCGATTTATACTGAAGTAAAAGAAGAATCTCCTTTGTTTGCTTCAATGGGCATCGACATTTAGCCCAAAAGAGCAGGCGATTCAAGTACCATGAGAAAAGGATCAGTAACGAGTTTCTTTTCTACAGATAGAGTACTCCATATAGTGCTTCCAATGCCCCCTCCCGACTCGAGTTATCTGCCAATGCCACTGAAAAAAACCACCAAACTGCCTAGCAAAATTTATAGCCACATTTCTGAAATACCACCTGATAGCTTTTTAAACTTTCTACCATACTGTGCATATGTAATTTGTATAGTGTTTGTGCACTTACATTGGTTTTGGAAGTATAAATCTCATAAATTTCTAACTACCTGGCTTGCACACAAGTTCTGACAGGTACAATAGGAAAAGACAGTTATGAATATGTTGCCTTTGGTGAACAATACATCTGGAAGTATATCTAAAAATGAGGACATTTTAAAATAAACACATCAAAAGGACAAAAATTAAATCCCTACAGGTACTGTCGAAACTACTCAAAGCTACTGCGTAGTAAAGCAGAAGGCCAGTGCATACTATTTATTAAGACTTAGGTAATGACAATAGAAAACCGGCATGACTATAAACAACAGAATATAAAAGGGGATATCAGAAGAAATGTAAAGCTGAAGAAAAGAGAAAGGATCATAAATTCCAGCACATTAAGCATAAAAACAAAAAACTAGTCTAAGGAACAACTGGCAAACTAACAATAAATATTCCTTCAAAGACATGAGGAGCACGAAAGCCTGCCAGGGAGTCTATAGAGCCAACTGGTAATGAAGGTATAACGGAATACTCAGGGAAGACAAGACCCCTGTGGCCAAGCTAATTTAACACCTTCCCCTGGTGTTCAGCGAAAGGAACTGGAGAGACCCTCAAGCCAGAACTCTTCACAGAATCACAGAATCATTAAGGTTGGAAGAGACCTTCAAGATCATCAAGTCCAACCATTAACCCAATGCGGCCATGTTCCCTAAACCATGTCCTGAAGTGCCACATCCACACATTTTTTGACTACTTCCAGTGATGGTGCCTCCCCCACCTCCCTGGGCAGCCTGTTCCAATGCCTGACCACCCTCTCAGTAAAGAAATTTTTCCTAATATCCAGTCTAAACCTCCCCAGCGCAACTTAAGGCCATCTCCTCTCGTCCTACCGCTAGTTACCTGGGAGAAGAGAC
>NW_010529456.1:0-17560 GCF_000687285.1 Phaethon lepturus | reverse complement strand
CTGGAAGTGTTCAAAAAATGTGTAAATGTGGTGCTTCAGGACATGGTTTAGTCGGCTTGGTGGTGTTGGGTTGATGGTTGGACTTGATGATCTTAAAGGTCTCTTCCAAAGTAAATGATTCTGTGATTCTGTGATTCTAGGCTAAGAGTCTTTAATAGATTTATGAAGCTTCTCCCAAATGCTCCAGAACTTTTATTCATGTATTGTTGTGATGTGATTTTGGTTTTGTTATATTCTGGGGAGAAAGGAGGAGGGAGTTTGGTGCATATTATGTACTTGTGACTTTGTCTTATTGAAAACAAAAAATCTCTTCAAGAGTGATTATTAAGAATAACAGTAACAGTGACCCATCAGTTAATAATAAAAATATTTCATAGTTAGGCTTTTATTTATTTCCTGATGTAAAAGCTTGGCTTTAGTACACTTTCAGTTTAGTAGTTTGATTAATATTGGTGTCAATAAAATCTGAATTTTAAACAAATAATATTAAATATTTTCCTCAGATCTGATTCTCATACATCAGTCGTGTCTCAATAAACTGATGCTCAGTAATCCTCTTCATAGTAATAAGATCAGAGTTGATCATTTGCCTTGATGTGATAGGCTTATTCCTTTAGACATCACTCAGACAAAAGACCTTCTGAGGTTAACATAATGCTCACCTACGTTTTCCCATTCATTTTCTGATTAGCAAAGCCAGTAGGAATGTTAACTGCATAATGACAGAATACTTGGGCGCTGAAGTGTAACATCTCAGAAACACAAATATTTAATCCATCAATGACTATGTATTCTCTACACAAATGTCTTCTTGTCATTCTTTTCTATGAAACACAAAGGACTGAAGAAAACAAATTATTAGGGCTAGCTCATGATAATCACCTTATACAGTACTTCCCACTGGAGTTCCTTAGGAAATCAACAATTGAAATCAACGGGGCTTTTGAAGGTGTAAGGAAATACTCAGGAGGAGCAAGGATTTCACAGATTAGACTTTAGTTTCTCAAAAATGAATCTGTTTCCTGGTAGCCCATCTGAATCATTTATTTGCTGAAAGGCTTCCTGCTTCTGAAAATGTGAAGTCTATCTTGTTTCCTCTTGATGTCCTTAGCCACTGCCTTTCCAATTCCTATTGATCTTGCAGCTTGAATCTGCACCTGTTACTCTTCTTAATGTTGGGATTTTTTTTCCACTTTACAGGATTCAGATTCTGTTTCCTGAAGCTCCCTTTTGACTTTCTAACCACTTGAAAATCACCCTTAATTCTCATTTTTATTTTTCTTTGATTTTCCAACTTTCTATTCAATTTCTGTCTCTATCTTTTGCATTAGGTTTGGTATCATTCCTCAAGACAGTTGTTGTGTTTAGTGTTCATTTGTATATTAGTCCTTGAATTTATTCCTGTTTGCTGATTAGGATTAATATTAATTAAAAGATTGCTTCATGAAATACTTGAGCTGAACTTTTTCACCTTGAGTGGAAGAGGTATGTTTTTTATGCAAAGGACTGGCCTATTTTGTTCTGTTTGGCGTTGTCAATAACTGCAGAAGCAGTGGTTACCCTGTCTTCAGAGGCCCTTCTTGTTTCAAATTTATACCTAGTTCTTCTACCACACACATGGTCCTTATGTGATTAATATGTAAAAGAACAGGTTTGGTTGCAAATTGTGGGTACCACAAAGAGTATGACACATGAATAATCATGACATGGCATTTCGAGTTGGATCTTGAATCTGAAAATTGGAAATTCTAGAAAGGTGGGATCTGAGTTTTTACTCCTGTTGGGGGGAAAGAGGAATTCTTAATCACAGAAGGGTCTTAGTTTCTCTGAAGAGAAGGCTGGGAGGAGAGCTGTAAACACGACTGCACAACTGAAAAAGTAATTTCACTGCCACATAGATGGTAAAGCTACAACCTTGCAAAAGGAGGCGAGCAACCACAGAGCTTGTGTAAACAGTGTGTGGATCCCGAAAGCCTTACTTTTCCTCCTGGAGATGAGTGTCTTGTGCCCTGAGAGACACTTGTGCCCAGTGCTAGAGAACAGTTTGCCAAGAGCCATAATCTGACGTAAGATATGAACATGAATAGGTACCTGATGAAGGAGATTATTTAATATTGCCCTTATAAGACTGCTAATTTTGGCATAAATCATCTGCCAATTATTGTACAGTTGTCATAGATGGCAAAAATGTCTCTAGTTTTAGTATCTTGATACCAAAAATGCTCTGGTAGCTGCTAATTCCGTCACTCTTTTCAAGATACTGTAAAAACAGAAGTTTTAACAAACTCTTTCAAACTGAAAATGAATGCAGAAAGAGCGCTTTTTGACCAAGAAGCAACTGTTTCTCAGGTAGCTCAAACTGTTTGCCACTCCATGCACTACAGTATCCCAGAAGTGTAGGCAATCTCATAGTAAAAGATGCTGCTTAATCAGAGACTTTTACTTTATATTTATTTTTATTTATGTTTACTTTTCATCATATTGTTAATTATTTCCACATTTGGTACAGTTTTTTCTTGTCCTTGGTGGCTAATTCTTGTCTAAATAATCTCATTTAACTGGTGTATTTTCTTTTTCAAGTTCTCTTTCTTTAAAGAAAATATTTAGATGATGCTCAGACAGCAGCTTATCTTCCTCTGCCTTCTTTGGACTGTGATCTGTCAGCACCAGCACATCCACTAGAAGTACACCTGATTATTGGAGAATACTTGGTTTTATTATGATAATGCCTCTGTAACTGCCCTTATCAGGACAGGGCATAGAGAATACCCACTCCACTTGTAACTCACAGATCTTATTATCCTTGCTCGGTCAAATGTAATATTGTTTAATATTGTTTTCACTGCTTTTCTCAGGTCACATAAATGAGACAGCAGATTCTCCTTTTCATAACATCTGACGGTTCTGCCTCTGCTGCTTGAGGTAGATCGTATGTTAAAAACAATTAAACCAGCATTAGGCTTGTGGGGGAGCTGCAGAAGAGGATAAATGCTGCTTTTAGCCTTTCAGTACTTAAAGGGGCTTTTAAGAAAAGTAGGGACAGAATTTCTAGTAGGGCCTGTAGTTGGTAGGACAAGGGGTAATGGTTTTAAACTAAAATAGGGTAGATTCAGACTAGATATATGGAAGAAATTTTTCACAACGAGGGTGGTGGAACACTGGCACAGGTTGCCCAGAGAGGTGGTAGATGCCCCATCCCCAGCAACATTCCAGGTCAGGTTGGACGGGGCTCTGAGCAACCTGATCTAGTTGAAGATGTGCCTGCTCATTGCAGGGGGGTTGGACTAGATGGCCTTGAAAGGTCCCTTACAACCCAAACTAATCTATAATTCTATGACTCTTTTTTCTTTAACCCATGTGGAGGATGGCTTGCCCTGCTCCCTGCCTTAGCTACCAGGAGCCCAGTCAACTGCCATGAACACCTCCACTATAAAATTGCTCATGCCAGTTTATGTTTCTGAAGAGGGAAGCGTCAAGCCCGTGAGGCTGGTTGCTGTAGAGCAAGGGTGGGATGTGCCATTGCCAAGGTGGTTGGAGAGAGGCAGGCAGCAGGGATCAGGGTTCATAGGAGAGTATCTTCTGACTAATAGCATTTTCTCCCCATTGCTGGAGGTGGCATTGATTATTCACAAACAGCGCTTTAACCTTTTAAGTCAGTGCTGACGACATGTTCCAGCATGAAGTGAGAGCACATGGGGAGGCCTTTTGAAAGAGAAAGCAAGCTGAAGCCTAACTCAGTGGGAGCATTAAATATCTTTTGATAGACTTTATAACAGTGTTGACAAAAAGAAAGGTTGTTTTCCACAGCTATTCTGAAGGGACTGGGGACATGGGGGAAGGAGGTTCCAGCAGAAAAAAACCCCATCTTTTGTTTATTTTTCAAATGTTATATACTTTAGTTTGTTCCATGTATTTGAAGCCACTTTAAAATTTTATGATGTTTTAAAGGAAAGCAGAAGGTTCTTTAGAGCAAAAGGAAATATAATGGGATTAATATGGATAAATTAATTTGCATATTTTACTGTTCTGCTTTTCTTGTGGAGGAAAAAATTTATTCTCTTGAGATTTAGTTATATCCTACTGTATCAAACTTCTGCATGTGAGGAAAAATTTGTATTCAACGGTAGTAATTGAAAACTATTATGTGAATTTGGGAAGTATCTTGGAATGTTACTCTGAAACTTTTAAAACCCAGCAATTTAGGAGTCAAGTGCTGTTCCTTTGGCTTCATGCACTCTATGTTGTGCTTCTAACATTTTAAAAGACAAAAAGTTCACCCAGCATGAATGAACTTGGAAATACATGAAAACTAATGTGATATCAGCTTTCTAAATGTCAGTAGAGTGAAAAGAGTAAATTTCTTTCCACTTCTTTGGGAAATTATGCAGGAAAGAATAAAACAGACCCACCCACCCAGAATGGTGACCCACTGCTCTGTGTACTGAACACTTCAGAGGAGCACTGTGTTGCATCATAATCCAGAAAAATGAATTAAACTTACATAATTATGCAGTAAATGTAATTTGTAAAAATGTACAGCAGAGGTGAAATATGTCTTTAATCCAGTGTGCTAACTTATATTTCATGAAGCATGTTTTAAAAAACTGCTAACTGAAATTTCCAACCTCCAAAGTAAACATGATCCAACATATCAGTTCAAATTTGGGGTTTTGTTTTTTATGATGAGTATTAGGGAAAAGATCTGCATCTAACAGGCAGGTGTATGCGTTATTGTGAAAATTTCATGCAAAAGGATAAGACCACTTCAGCATGTCAAAAATAAACTGTTTTCAGATCTCTTTTGACACTTTTTTACCTAGTGAAGTAACTGCAGGTAGTACCTCCATCTCCGCTTTCCACCCCTCTCTCCCCAAGGCACCAGTTAGTCATTCCCACAATGGCATATAGCACAAGGAGTTCTTACAACAACTGTAAGGCTCCATGTGCCATATCACCTCCCTCAAAGCCAGCATCAGTTCATGCATTTCCATCTCAGAATCTTTGCTTCCTATCACTACCCTGATGATATCCATGCTTTTCCTGACTTCCTTTCTTTCCCCCACACTGATGGTCCCTCTTCTCTGCTAAGACAGAACTCATACGTGGGGGGTGGTTTGTTAGTGTCTTCTTTTCTGTGGTGAGGGCAAGCTGTATGATGTAGGGGTATTGCTATCCAGCAAGGCATTAACCACTGTGGTCAGCAAGGTCCTCAAACAGTGCTGCTTTGTGGTTAAGAGACATGGAGTTTAGGATGACCAGGAGAAGAGTTGTGGGTCTGTTCCAGGTAAGTTAGCAACTGTACTCTGTCATACTGCTTTGGAGAGCTAACTGATCTAAGAGACAGGGAAGGGGTGAAAAACTGTTGCCATCCCTTATTTTTTAGTATACTGGTTAACACTCACCAACACCTTCCTAAATCAATACATTTCCAGTGATCTAAGGCGGTAAGCATGTGCTCTGTTCATCCATAACTCTCAAAAGTTGTGGATGAACAAAGCAGTAACATCAAATTCAGCATGTAACCTCATAGACTCACATAGGAACAGACTTAGATTAAATAATTTTTTTTCTCAAAAAAATATTTTTTGTAAAAATGAAATATTAAATGGCTTGAAAAATTGATTTGTTTAATCTTGGGTAGCTATTTTATGGGGAGGTGCCAGAGATGATGAGCAAGAACTGTATATGCCTCTATGACTTGCACTGATAGTGCTACTGCTGAAATGTTTGTTGTAGTCTGGTAATGGGGCCTATAGAAATCCCAGTTTTAAAGGATGTTGATAAAATGGTGCAAAGTATTGAAAAAAAAGCCACTGAACTAGAATATGTGTTTTATTAGTAAAACTCAGGAGACCCTTTAGAGAGAAAGTTGAGAGGGCTTATAAATAGGAGTGGAAAAGTTGTTCCAGAAGTTTCTTCAGTTTAGCAGACAGACAAAAGCCACCAGTGGCTACAGACTGTGGCTGGAGAATTTGACCATCTTCTTTGTCCAAGTGGGCTTCTGTTTACATAGTAAACTATTGACCTTCCATACTCAGTCCAGCATCACTGCCATGGATGCAATGGAGCAATACAAAGAAAATGAAGCTTGTTTTGTGATATGTATGGGAAAAGACTCCATAATCTTACACTGGGATTCATTAACCGTACATAGACTTTTCAAATAGTCGTGTCTTTGTACCAGTCACAGTCATCTTAATTATTTGGAGTTAATTATTCTAAATGAACCAGAATTGATCATTTGAGGAGGGATGCAATATTATGTACAACAGCACCAAACTTTTCTATAGAGGGTGTTTTTCAAAGTTACATTTATTATTCAGAAAAATCAAAGACATAAAGTAGGATCAAAGTAGCTGTAATTCAGAATGACACAGAAGGAGGGCAGTGGGAAGAGAATCAAGTATTCTGACCTACTTGAAGGCCCCTGGGCTCTCTATATTTTGGTTGAATGCATCAGCAAAACAATATCACTTCTTTAAAACCCAGCATCTTAGGGGTAGCTTATATCAATGTTCATGCTTGTTCAGACTGTGATTTTCTGAAAATATGTATATATGTAGGGCTCTTAGAATCACAGAAACACAAAATAATTTAGAATGTCAGGAGGTCATCTCTCCAGCATCCTCTCAAAACAGGTCTTTGATGTTTTATTGGGTTGCTGTTAGATTAGATATCCATAAGGGAGGTTCTTAATTGTGAAAGACAAAATTCTGGCCTGTTAATGCAGAAATCTCATCTATATTGATTTATGTCTGTTGTGAGTAAGGACGTGTATATGAAATGGTCATAGAAATATTTTCTTTTGCACTGATCTCTTTATTGCAAACAACATGGCTGATTAATTAATTACTGTCAGTGTCAGCCAATATTCAGGAACCAGTAAATAAATGCATATTTATGCTGTGATGTCTTGTAAATAATACTGATGTTATCACTTACTAAGTGTGGCATTTTGGGCCTTTAGTCCTATTATAGTTATATAACCTGTAAGCATAATGTTATTTTTCATAACTATGTGTAACAAAACAAAGAAAGATCACACCTAATAAATCAAGAACTAATATAGTTCTTCAGAAAATAATAAGCTTATGGAAATTACACTGAAACCTGCAGAACTAAGAGAAAAACTTTGCTTTTCTAGAAGTTTGGAACTCCCCAGGCTTTTACGACAAAAATACAATTCACCCTTCATTCCACAGTTGTTCTTGAGAGTTATAGATAAAACTGTCCTTTCTTTCTTTAATTTTCCTCTATGATGCAAGTACAAGTCATTCATTATTCTTCTTGAGCTCTGTTGATCCTACAGAAATTAGTTTTTGCTTTCAGTCCTGGCTAGAGTTTTTCTGATAGCTAAAGAAAAGATGATGAAATTGTTTAGGGTAAAAGAGGACAAAAAGCAAGTAAATATTTTACAATGGTTGCATTTGATAAGATCATGTCTTCTCTGTGTTAATGCACAGATAATTCCCTTTCCCAGCTATTCAAAATGCAACCATCAGTATTGTCTTGATCTGGCCATAACATTTTTACACCCTGACTCCTTGCATTGATTGCCTTGTTTTGGTGCTGACTGCAGGATCTTATTAAGTTCTAGTGAATGTCTTATTAACAATCCAAATTTTTCACAGCCATCTCAAGTCCCCAGTCTTTGCTGTTTTTCTGCAAATGGAAAACTCTCCTTTATGCAAGGTACTGGCCTGGCTGAACCATCTGCTCCCCTGTTTCCCTAAAAAAGTACTTCTCACAAGATGTTACATAGGAAAACTAGCCATAAAGAGAGGCAGATGAGAGACTCCATCCTTACTTTGCTTTCACCACTACCTTTTGCAAAGTGGAAGCTCTTTGGGAAGAGATTTGGATCTGTAATTTGACATATTTTAAGAAGTGTTCAGATTTTAATGCAATAAACAAAGTAGTTATTTATTCTAGGATTCAAACTGGGCAAAAGTTACTTCAGTGTTACTTGATTTAGAATCTGGGTTTGTGTTAAACATTTTTCTTCTCAGAATAGAATGTGGAGGTTCAGACAACTCCATTCAGCTATTACAGGAGCAGATTTTTTGTTTGTTTTTTTGTGTTTTTTTTTCATTAGTGAAATTCATCCTCTTGCCAGCAAGTCAAGCATCTGGCACTTTGACTTTTAAAAGCAAGGAATATCAGGGCTGCAAATACTCCATATAATTTTTATGGATTATTTTATTTTGCTTTTCCAAAAATGAAATTCTTCACTTTTAGTCATGCCATTGAATTTTGCAACCGGTAATCACATAGTTTGATCCTTGTCCTCTTTCCTTTTTTAGGAAAAAGGACAAGGTATCAAGGCACCAATAGTGTGTAGACAAGGTACCAAGAAAACTGCCTGATCTAAATTTTCCTAGAATAAGAATCACTGCTTGCTTAACCAGTTGGCTGTGTTTAAGATCATTGAAATTTCCAGGAGTTGACCCTGGAAGATATTCTTGACTGCATTTCTTTGATCAGGCCATTTACAAACACAGCATACTAGTATAATATTGCAACAAATAAAAAATGGGACATGAACTACATAAGTCTATTTTCAACTCTTGAAATGACTGCTTTTTCTTTTATTGGCAATCTTCCCAGCTCAATAATGATTAGTGAATTAGTGTGTAGCAAACATTTGTGATACATAAACTTTATCCAGCTGTTGCCAAATCAAAAATGAATGCAATCACCAAGAGGCTTACAACTCATTAATTAGTTTTGCCAGAATGGCTAACTTCATTTCTGCATCCACAAACTTGACTGTCCAATATGAAAGAGTGAAAGTCACCGAATACTTGAACAGATGACCGTCAAAGTCTCACCCCACAGCTAGAGCTGTGAAACCAGTGCAATGGTTGTATCAGTGCTACTGCTAACACCATTTTAGCACTTGTTGTGCCTCATACTTCATAGTTGCTGGGGACTGAGAGGACCGATAAGTGCCAGGAGCTCCATCTCACAGCTCTCTTTGCGTCCCTTTTCCACTTCTTTTATTTTCAAAACTTCCCACGGATGTCACATAGTGACAGTATGCTCCTTTCCTTCTCAGATCAGTAGGTTCTTGCATCCTTCACTCTCTCTTCTGTTTTAGCTGTCTCCAAGGATACTTCCACAGCAGGCATTTTTTGTCCTACCCTATTCCTGTTTGCACCACTGCAAAAAAAGCTGCCTTCAGAGAATCTGCAGGAATAACCTGTCCTTCCATCCACTTGGCATTATGAACATAGAAAAGTCTGGATTTAAAGGCAGAGTTGGGACTATTTTTTTTCGACAAAGTGTTTATGCAAGTCTATGTCCAAGAGCCCCTTTTCAATTTGCCTGATGTATAAACATTCCCTCTAATTTTGAAATTTATCAGATGGGACATTGGAACAGACCATTAATACTGTTTGGTTCCAGCTTCTTGACCAAGTTAATATTGTTGTGTTTTCTTCTCATGTTGTGCAATATAATTCTGCTACGTGAAACATAGAAGTAAACTGGATGGGGAGGCCACTTTACTTCATGAGTAGGTCTGGGTGGAAAAATTATAACAATGCATTACTTACCATTCAAATTTTAGGCAGATGCCAAAAATATTCTTCTGGTGCTACAGACTTTTTAGTCCGTGCTGTACAGCTAAGAGTGAGATCTTGCAACTCTGACTAATTCAGCAGTCTTGTGAGCAGGTGTGATGCTTTTGCCAAAACCCATGTTTCCTTAAATATGCTCTAAATTCTGCTTGCAGACCATGGAAAGGAGCAAAAGCTGACATATTTCTCCTACAAAAGTTCCATAGCATTTTGTTTCTATATCTTCCCTTACGTGAAATTAAAGGCAAAATGTTTTATTGGTGTGAATACAGTCCAGTGTAGGAGTTATGTATTTGATGTACTTCCATCTTGCGTGTTATGCATTTCTATATGGCATATAACAAATGCAATGCAATCTGCATGTTAAAAATATCTATTAAGCCTTGAGGCACATGGAGGAACATTAAACTACTTTGGTGTACATAGGCATTGAATTTCTGGCCAAATGACACAAAAAAACATGTATTTTATACAGTGACTCCTAAAAACTAGTTAAATATTATTTTTTTGATATGTCCACACTATATCTTTTTTTGCAGTCATATAAGGAATTTTATACAATGATATAACTCATTGCCAAGTGCCTTCTTTTTTTTGACTCTTGGTTCTTTTTTGTTGTTGTCATTGTTGAGAATTTTCTTTAAATGTGAAAAATGCATCTATCAGTAATATCAATACTGCGTTGTGGATCAAGGATATTTTATTCAGTACTACAAACCTTAACATTCACATTTTCATTGACCCTTGCCATCTGACTTTAAAAATGAAAGTCATGGGTAATTTTTACTAGTTTCTTTTTATTTATCATCTGGTACATTCTTCAAGCTTCACGAAAATTATTTTTTATTAAATAAAAGCAGAGGTTCTTAAGGAATCATGTGACTTCTGAGCAGGGACTTCACATAAAATATTTACTTGTTTCAAGACTCACTATAAATATACGAGAGCCAGAAACATTTATTTTCCCTGTAAGAGTCTTCTCTTACAGGGAAAAAATCTTTCCAGACATGAGCCAGCAATGTGTGTGTGTGCAGCCCAGAAGGCCAACCATATCCTGGGCTGCATCCAAAGCAGCGTGGCCAGCAGATCGAGGAAGGGGATTCTGCCTCTCTACTCTGCTCTGGTGAGACCCCACCTGGAGTCCTGCATCCAGCTCTGGAGCCCTCAGCCCAGGAAAGTCATGGACCTGTTGGAGTGGGTCCAGAGGAGTGCCACAAATGGTCTGAGGGATGGGACACATCTACTATGAGGACAGGCTGAGAGAGTTGGGGTTGTTGAGCCTGGAGAAGAGCAGGCTCTGGGGAGATCTTATTGCAGCCTTTCAGAACTTCAAGAAAGGTGGGGACAGACTTTTTAGCAGGGCCTGTAGCGATAGGACAAGGAGTAGTCATTTTAAACTAAGAGAGAGTAGATTCAGACTAGATATTTTTGACAATGAGGGTGGTGAAACACTGGCACAGGTTGCCGAGAGAGGGGGTAGATGCCCCATCCCCAGCAACATTCCAGGTCAGGCTGGACGAGGCTCTGAGCAACCTGATCTAGTTGAAGATGTCCCTGCTCACTACAGGGGGGTTGGACTAGATGACCTTTGAAGGTCCCTTCCAACCCAAACTATTCTATGATTCTCTGATTTTATTAATGCTTTTGTGAGAAGTGTGGAAAATTTAATGTCATTGCCATCCATCAGAATTAACTCTTACAAGGAGCTCATGAAGCATACAAAACAGGGAATTACCAGTTTTTTATGAAACATTCACTCCTCCTTCTGATCCTCAAGAGAGAGCTATAAAACATCTCCAAAAAGCAAGCATAGGAAAGCTTCAACTGTATGAGATACTAAAAATCCCAGACTGGAGAGGAATATTAGTCTTAAAACACATTGTAATCTTCCCCTCTGCTCTTGACAGCCCTTCCATTTATCACTGGTGATGAATAATCTGTATCACTCTTTTATCTCTAGGAGATAATCTCTTTCTCACCTTTCCCTGCTATTATTATTCCCCCAGCCCTACCACCTGCATTTCACAGCTACCTTTTCCCTTTGGTGGCTGAACTAACATCGTCTAGTTAAATTCAAAGCAATGTTTCTCAGCTTATACTTGGCTTTAAAATTTGTGTTTTCTGGGCATTTGTAACCCAAAGCTTGCCTAGTATTTTCTGAACAGAGCAGTAAATTCAGACCTTTTCCCACAGACCTTCACCCACAGACCTTTACTACACCACAGTCTTGGAAAGCAACCCGTTAATTATTCTCATTCCAATTGGGTGAGTGTTTCAGAAGGCACTAATCTCCTGAGTGCCCCATCTCAGTGCTTCTGTTAAGATTCAAAGGAGCACTGATCGCTAAAAATACAAAGATCATTAAGCAAATCAGTTACTCATACTAATTCTGTACGTATACATGTATATATTCTGTATATATTCACACTATATAGTTTCGAGGTGGGGATTATTCCTCATGCATGTTTATGAAAAGTGATTATAAAGGAAACATCCAATCATTTTGTTAATTTCTTTTTGTTCTAATATAACATAGTTCATTCTGCTTTCTGAAGGATTCCTCTTAGCTATGGCTGAGTTTTTCTTGCTTAAAGGGGAATTTATTTCTATGGCTGCATGGATGCTCCCTACAGACTGTGCAATGGAAAGAAAGGTTCCTTTTCTTCAGGGATGATTGTTTCTTTTACTTCCTTCACTTGACGTATTTACATCATAATGAAACATAGTGTTCAAAACAAATTAACCTTATCACTAGCACACCTCTCCCTGTTACTATTATTGTAGTCTAATTTTAGCATACACTATTAAAAGATATGCACAGAGTACTTGTGCTCCTTAGGATCAGTGCCAGAAGGCAGGAAATGTGCTTCTGAGGCATGTTTAACTTCACAGAATTTTCAATTTCGGCAGCTATGACGTCCTTTTGTTTACATAATTTCACAAAGAAATCCAGCTTGGAGTGACATTTTCTGGCTGGGAATATTGAAATGTTTCCTATGTGGACTGACATTTTGAAAGCGGATGAATGGCTCATAGCTACCACAAGAAATCAGACTGTATAGCAGGCTCAGAGATGGACTTTCTAATGCAATCTGGTGACAACACAAATTTCTTTTTTAGCCCACACATCAAACTTCAGGTCACTGTTAATGATCCATGACAAAGATAGTCTTCTGTTGCATTTTCAGTGTTAAGGCTGGCAGTGCAAAACAAAACCAAGCACTGCCAAGAACATAGCAGAAGGGATGGAAAAGAAAATTGCACACTTGAAAAAGTATTCAGATTTGAGCAAGAACATTGGGGTGATGAAAACATGGACAAATAAAAACTGATGTTTAGGAAGTTCTATTGCAAGTTATCTGGCGTTCCTAAGAGATTCTGCCAGATTACTTAAAAAAAAAAAGATTAGAAAATGCAGCTCCACAACATACCCTTTTAGGGAATTTTTTATTCCTGGGTGTTAAACTAAGGTAAATCTCAGTGAGCGAAATATCTCAGAGAGGTTGGGGCTGAATTAAGGTACAGATTCACAATGTGGAAGGGCTTGGCTGAAAGGAACAGTCCCACTTTGAGGCAGAACTCATCAGTAGAAATAATCACTTGTCAGGTAAGAAGATGGTGAGTAATGGGGTTCCTTGAAATATTTGAGCAAGAATGGGTATTTTTAAATGTTTGCTCAGTTATGTGAAAGAAATAGAGGAACACAGAGTTGGCAATGTTGCTAGAAGAAACAATGTTGTTATGCTAATTGAGATATCTGGAAACTGGAAGCATCACAAGTGTGCAGAAGACTGGTAAATCAGACCAGGTTAACACTTCAGAACAGAACTTTGCTAGCTTGACATTCATTAACAGTGTACATTGCCAAAAAGAAATTCTCAGTTGTTAGTAATCACTATCATTAGTTATTCACAGCAGTCAGTCCTAAAAAGTCATGTCCTAAATTGGTTGTGCACTTACAACACCAGGGAGCTATGTCTTACAGTTAGCCTTGATGGTTAACTTAGTGCTCTTAGTTGGTCCTTGGTGGTCTCAGTTGGTAAAACATACCATTGTGGCACATGTCTCCAAGTGCTCTGTTGAACCGCAGATATACTATCACAGCTTGTTTCTCTGTAAGCAAGCAAATCTTTAGCTTAGGACTGCAAAACAACTGTCTTGTCTTAGTTACTCACAGTTGTAAAGAAGAAATGGTTATTAAAAACAACAGCTTTTTGATCTCCTATTAG
Source organism: Phaethon lepturus (assembly GCF_000687285.1). NCBI lineage: Eukaryota > Metazoa > Chordata > Aves > Phaethontiformes > Phaethontidae > Phaethon > Phaethon lepturus. The sequence continues at coordinate 3,750 of NW_010529456.1, read as the reverse complement.
AGGGAGCATTTAAGAGAGGCAACATTTAAGAAAGGAACTGCTCCTTGAGATACCACAAACTACAGTTGAACGGAGATTTGTGAATAAGAAGACAATCTAAATGTTGTTAGATTGCCTATTCCACAAAAGATGTGTGTATAAATGTAAAACAAGGTATATCCAAAATGTGCCACAGTGGAATCACAGATATTCTTTCTATCAGGTCAGTAACCTGAGAATCCCAGGACAACTTCCACTGACTTACCAAGGGATGAAAAGAATGGAGTAATGGTACCAGGGTCAGTTGTTCTGTCAGGGAAAAGGATAGATGAAGCGTGATATAGGTTTCTTATTTTCAAAGATGCATTCTTGTGGTGATAAAGATAAATGCTTCAGTGACTTTGTCTTGGAAGGTATAAATATATATAAAAATATAAATACATTATATAAATATAAAAGTAAATACAAATATCTTCATATAAATCATGGATATATTGATTGTAAAATAGCTGATATAAGTAGGTTTTAAACACTTGATTTGGCTGACCCACAACAAGGTATAGCTGAAAGATTGCTCACTGCATATGCCTATAATTTCCTTTGCTCTCCCTTTCTGGAGACTACTACAGGTTTTGGAGCTCCTCATCGAATAACAGAACCATAATATCATAGCACTTTTTGGTTGAAAGGGACCTTTAAAGGTCATCTAGTCTGACCCCCCTGCAATGAGCAGGGATATCTTCAACTAGATCAGAGCCCTGTCCAACCTGACCTTGAAGGTTTCCAGGGATGGGGCATCTACCACCTCTCTGGGCAACCTGTGCCAGTGTTTCACCACCCTCAGTGTGAAAAATTTCTTCCTTGGATCTAGTCGAAATCTACCCTCGTTTAGTTTAAAACCATTTCCCCTTGTCCTATTGCAACAGGCCCTGTTAAAAAGTCTGTCCCCACCTTTCTTACAAGCCCCCTTGAAGCACTGCAAGGCCACAATAGTGTCTCCCCCGAGCCTTCTCTTCTCCAGGCTCAACAACCCCAATTCTCACAGCCTGTCCTCAGAGGAGAGGTGTTCCATCCCTCTGATCATTTTGGTGGCCCTCCTCTGGACCTGCTCCAACAGGTCCATGTCTTTCCTGTGCTGAGGGCTCCAGAGCTGGATGCAGGACTCCAGGTGGGGTCTCACCAGAGTGGAGTAGAGGGGCAGAATCCCCTCCCTCGACCTGCTGGCCACGCTGCTTTGGATGCAGCCCAGGAGATGGTTGGCCTTCTGGGCTGTGAGTGCACATTGCCGGCTCATGTCCAGCTTTTCATCCACCAGTAGCCCCAAGACCTTCTTGGCAGGGCTGCTCTCGATCCCTACATCCCCCAGCCTGGATTGATACTGGGGACTGCCCCAAACCAGGTGCAGGACCCTGCACTCGGTCTTGTTGAATCTCATGAGGTTCACATGGGCCCATTCCTCAAGCTTTTCCAGGTCCCTCTGGATTGCATCCTGTCCTTCAGGCGTGTCAACAGCACCACTCAGACTTCTACCATTTCACAAGTGACTTTTTTTCTTAAACAAAGGTATTTGCAGGGAAAATAGATATTTGCCTTGCTTTGTATTTGTTTGAACCTTTGAGCTGCTTTTTTTCCTGTTTTCTGTAAGATGAAACATTGCGTTACAGTAACATCCTTTGTGCTTCTGTGACACCTTGGAATACCTAGTGGGAAGTTTCAAGTCCTTGCTTATGCTGGATAATGTTAAAATACAATGACTCTAGTCCAAAACTGACAACTAGTGAAAGGGTATTTTGAAAACTCACAGAAGTACAGGTCTACATTATTTGTTTTGGACATTACTAAATTTATTTTTTTGAAAGAGATTGAGTTGATCTGATTGTAGGGGTTATGATGCAAAAATGTTCCTTCTCCTATTCTTTGGAAGCTTTTTGCCTGTTGATTTCATTAGGTACCTCTTAACACATGTGTCATGTGAAACAGAGATCTGTTCCTCATTTAAAAGCTCTTTTGCAAACTGAAGAACCCTAATCCATTCTGTGGACATTTCTGGTTAGTCTTTCTACTCATCCTTCCTGTTGCACTATGTGCCTTCATTCAGATGTTTCGATTGATCATAAGGCTCTCATGAGGTGTCTGCACCAGGGATGTATGCTGAGTGTCCTGGTTTCAGCCAAGATAGAGCTGGTTTTCTTCACAGAAGCTAGTGTGAGGCTGTGCTTTGGATTTGAGGTGAGAAAATGTTCATAACGTGCTGATGTTTTGAGTTGTTGCTAAGTAGTCAAGGACAGTCCAGCTTCTTGTGCTGGCCTGGCAGCGAGAAGGCTGGGGGTGCATGGGAAGCTGGGAGGGGACACAGCCAGGACAGCTGACCCAGGCTGGCCAAAGAGTTGTTCCCCACCATACAACGTCATTCCCAGTACATAAACTGGAGTTGGCCAGGGAATGGAAATTGCTGCTCGGGGACGAGCTGTCGATCACCAGGTGGTGAGCAATTGCTATATGGGGCATCACTTTTTCTTGTACATTCCTTTGTTGGTATTATTATTGTTGTTATCATTGTTGTTTCCTTCTCTCTTGCTGTCATATTAAACTGTTTTTATCTCAACCCATGAGTTTTTTCCCAATTCTCTCCCTTGTCCCACTGCGAGGGGGGCGGTGAGCAAGCAGCTGCATGGTGTTTAGTTGCCGGCTGGGGCTAAACCATGACACTGAGGTACAATGAAGCTTTCTATCTTGCCTAATAATTCCTACCTTTCTTTTTACAGTTTTTGTTATCACTTGTATGACATTTTCAGAGAACTATCTACAAAAACTCTTAGATCTTCCTCCAAAGTAGTGAAAGATAATTTGCAGCCCATTATTATGTATATATATTTACGGCTTTTTTTCACTACTTGTTTCATCTTTTGCATTTTCAGCACTGAATTAATCTGTCATTTTATTACCAGTCAGCCAGAATTATAAGATCATCAAGCAAATCTTAGACAGTTTGATTTTTTATTTTCCTGAATTATTTTATCAGTAAACTTTGTCGTTACACTATTTCATCCCCATTCTTCCTGTATTTTAAGGAGTATGTGTAACAGTGTAGGCTCCAGAATGAATCTCTTGGTGATCCTGTTGGTAGCTGCCCACAATGATAACAACTTGCTCTATTTATATGTCTACCCTTTGTCATCTGTCTTCCCACTAGTGGGAGAGCCTTTGAGAGACTCTTCTTTTCTCATGCCCATATAGCTTCTTGAAGAGAATTTGGGGAAGGACCTTGTTGGAAATCAAAGCTACATGTACCTGTATACTCCCAAAATAACCTTATTCACACTTTTATGGACTTCTTCAAAAACCTTTAACAGATCTGTGAGCATGACTCCTTGCTCCAAACACTTGTTGTCTCCTCTAAAGTATATCATATTTACTCAAGTATACACATTCAATGAATTTCCGCTCACATTTTTTTTTCCCACGTCAAAACTCAAAATATCCTGTTGGTCACAGAATACCTCCAAAAGTTAATTTTGAAGTCTGATGATGTGTTTGCCACCTTCCATCCATTGGCACTGGTTTCATATCACAGTTAGCATTTCAGCAGTGTCATACTTGAATTTCTTCAGAATGGTCTTGTCCAAGCAGTTTTATTTTTCTCCAAGATCTCTTCTTCTCATACTTCAGCATGAGTCTACTCCTCAGGCTCATGAAAGACAGACATCCCCAAATTTCTGTGCAGCAAATATCAGTGCATTAATTTTGTTTTTCTAAACTTCCTCCCTCCCT
>NW_010529455.1:0-8928 GCF_000687285.1 Phaethon lepturus | reverse complement strand
GGGCTGTGTCTGACCCTGGTTCCCCTCACTGGGTCTGACCCTGACCCCATCCATGGGCTGATGCCCTGTCGGTGCCCGATGCTGGGGGCTGGGGCTGCCCTTGTCTTCCCTGCTCCCCAGCTGGGACCGTGGGCTGGCCCCAGCTGCCAGCCCTGCCCTGCTGCCCAGGCAAAAGCAGACAGTCAGGGCAGGCGTCCAGTTGAAGGCTCAGTTCAGGGATGTCCCTGCCTCCACTTATATACTCTTTTTGACAGCAGATTATTGTCACGCTCATGTGGTTGCACATCAAGCAATTCAATGTTGCAGTAATTAGAAGCTGGGATCACTGTGAACTGATGATTATCAGCAGGGGCAGGATGTTTGCTTTCTGAAATGGGACTAGATCATGCACACCAAGCTACGTCCTTGACTCCTTGCCAATCTTCCAAGTCCTCGCCTTGCATTGAATAACATTGCTATCTAAGGGATATAAAACAGCAGAATAGTCTTAGTAGTCCATACATTTGAACTGTGATGCACATACTCATTTTTCATTATGGCATTTCATTGATTAGATATGACAGAGGACCCATCCTATTTATAGTCACAGATGTATCTTCACCTTTATCCTGCAAATTGTGTTCTGTCAACAACTTCAAATACAAAACTGTGTCCCCAACCTCTGCATATACACATACTGAAAGGGGCACCTTCACTTCTATCACTCCTACTCTTTCAAGCTTCTACTTTATTTTCTCTTGTATCTCTGACTATTCCTGATGCATTTCAGTTGTCCAGGTTAAAATATCACCTTCTGAAAGAGTTTCTAATGAAGTTAAGGGTATAACGAACAACATCTTCATTTCAAAAAAGGCTTTGGAAGAACTAAACCCCAGATGCCAATCAACTGGAGCTGCCTAAAACTGTCAAGATCAGGGGTAACTGATAATTTCAGTCCTTCCTGTCCTTATTCACTATCTTCCATAACGCCTCTGTAACAGTTTGGTTTTCATGCACCACTTGTGCAGTCAGGATGACTGAAGGTCATTTAGCACTTGGTAACCTTTGCTTCGTCCTCAGACCCTGGAGGCTAGTCGTGGTCACTAAACCCTTGAAGCAAAGGCCTCCAGCTGAGTCAGTGACTTGTTGAGTCACACATGTGGGGTATGTTTGCAGTTATTGTGTAATATAGTATATGTTTATTTATTCCTCTGTCTTCTTTTCCCTTTCCTGTTTTCTTGTTCTTCATGTTTCTGTTGGGCACTGATATTTGCTGTTGCTGCTTCTATCACATACCTCAGGCTGGCAACTTCTCTAACAAACAGGCACATCCACCATTCTTTCATTCAGTTTCCTAATCCTGTTCCTCTGATGAGCTTTCACATGTCTGATCCGTAGATGGTTCCCCAACTGACTCATCCAATTATCAAGTTCTTTACATGGGTCCTTGTTTGAAATAATCTTCCCATCTCCTGACTTCCACCACTTTTTGGATCAAGTAAATATCCAGAATCGTATTCCCTGCACACAATAATTTGAATCTCAAACCACCCAGCCTTTTATCACCTCATGATCTCTAAAATCACTTGCAGACCTGCATGCTGGGACTACCTGCCCAGAAGTTCGTCCCCATGGATGTTCAGAGCTGCACATCCAATGCACCATCTTCCACTTCACTTAACATTGAGTTTCCAACAGTGAACCAAATTTTGTGCTGAAATTATCCATTCATGCTTCAAAGCTTTCTACCATAGCATATTCTTTTACAGTGCTTGGACATTCATGTTCTGGTCCTTCATTACTACAGGCATGGTATCATAACCTGAAGAGAATCAGATTTAAAATCATACCAGTAATATGCCATAATTAGATAGATATCAAGGACTAGCAGTTAAAAAAGGATCATATGCATGTATTATTTTACAATTAATGTATAAAGTGAATTTTGAAGGCTGCTAGAACAGGAAAGTATCTGGTCATTAATCCTAGCAGAGAAACCATATTGAATTTTGCTGAGACTATTGGGACTCTACACTCAGATAATACTACCAATCAGGATATTATATGTTAAAGTATGTTAAGTTACATGAGAGAAAACATGAGCTACGCTGCCAAGGAATTCTATTGTGGTAGATGCAAAACTCATGGAGTCACAAATGGAAATGTTGTTGGGAAACTGTATCTTGATGGTGTAGCCTTGTAGCCCAGGTAGAGTGGTGTTGCCATTGCTGGTACAAAGGCCAGAGGCTGTCATTTAGTTTTGTACTGCTTCAAGGCTGCGATTTGTCAATACGTGCCTTGTCTGGGCTTGTCTTGGCCTGCCTGGGGCTTTGCCCTAGCTTGTTTAGCTGTAACAGCAGTTGCCTAACAATCAGATTACCTGTAATATTACCTAAATTGTTTTAAGTTTAGTTAGCTTTGTGAAATTTTGTGCTATACTGTTATAGTAGTTTTGATGTATTTCTGTACCTATAGTTAATGGAAATGGGTCATCATTCTGTGTAGAGGGAACTGTCTGTGACCTAGAAGTGTAGAGGAGTACAAACGCAGGATGATAGCAGAGGCATTGAAAGTACAGGCACCAGATGATACCAGAGACCCTGGGGTTATAAACAAATCAGTGATGATCAATTACTGGTCACTAAAGGAATGCAGCCTTGGGAGCTGGATGAAACTGGTTTTAAGGAGAACAAAGAGAACAAAGAGCAAGTATCCAACACAATATAAACTAAACCACAAATAGTGAATTTTTTTACAATAAGGAATTGTGAAGCAATAAAGAAAGAGGAAGATGCGGTGCATGTTACGAAATATATAAAAATACATCCAAGCACAGACCCTAGAGTGAGGAAGAAGTCCCCACCATCAACATCAAATTCCTCCCAGTGAAGAACACAGGATATCAACAGATCACCAACTCTCCCTTTCAAGTAAGAGTTGTCACTGTCAACCTTTGGGGACAGAGAGGCAGTGGAAGGGCGGGTCTAACACCAGAGGACAGGGGTAGGTACTAGGACGTTTCTGCACAACTGTTCTAACTGCTAATTAATGTGGCTTTTTCTGTAATAATTATATGAATTGGACTATTAATGTTGGTACCATTGTCACTGGACTGATAACAATACTGTGCTGTTAAGACTTTAGTTATGCAAACAATAAATTGTTTGTGCTAGTAAAGTATATTTCTTTAGGCCACACAAACGGTACATGTTGCAGCCCAATATTGAAGAAAGCCGAAAGCCAAAAGCCCATGGTTCAAATATTGCATGAGACATGTAACTTGACCATGCATAGAATCTGTCGATGATGCCAGTAACTGATACCAGAACCAGAACCATCTTTAGATGTGCACCTAAGACTGCAACAAAAACAACAATGAAACACACACCCCACTAGCAGGCTTATGGTTGTAACACCAATATAATACTAATAACTATGAATGGTGTGGGCACCATTGCCTCAGAATCAGGTGTGCAGAATCAATCAATCACTGCCATTCTACAGTGCTACATTTTTCAGTTTTATGTTATTAAGGGCAAACATACCTCTCATGTTTGTGTTGCCTTTGATTACTTCCACTCAAAGCTTGTTGTAACATGGATGCAACAACGGGCCGACAGATGAGGTTTCAGGAGTATTTGCTGGTTCAGGCAATACAAGTCTAATAAACTGTTTCCTGACAATGATCCCAATAAGCTATGCTTTAAAGGGGATTTCGTAATCTCTGACAATATATACCTGGAATGTTCTGGCCAAACATTTTCAGACATGGAGTGTATAATCTGATGCAGTGCTGATTGATTTTTTGGTTCTGTAGCTGCAACCAGCTTGCCTTTCTGATGTTTTTCATGGCAAGACTATTGCCCGTGCTGTGGGCATAGTGGCTAAGAAGGAACTGTCGAATTTGGCATTTTTCGCCTTGCAGCTTGAAAAGTTGCCAATTTTAATTGTTTTACAGCTTCTTCCTGCCTTGGACTGCATTCCCACTCTGTTTTCTTCTCTAGCAATTTTGTTAGGAGATGAACTACTTCTGTATATTTAAAAGCATGCAGGTACAAACTGGTGGTGCAGTTCTCCCAATACCATTCCTAGCAATCCCCTATAGGGGCTGGCATTTCAAGCAAAGTTTATAGCTTTGGTTTTGTTCTGTTTTGTTTTTTAAATTGTTTGACATTCCTGATATGACAACTGTATTTCCAATCAGATATCCAGCTCTGGAGCCCTCAGTATAGGAAAGACATGGATCTGTTGGAGCAGGTCCAGAGGAGGGCCACCAAAATGATCAGAGGAATGGAACACCTCTCCTATGGGGACAGGCTGAGAGATTTGGGGTTCTTCAGCCTGGAGAAGAGAATGCTCCAGGGAGACCTTATTGCAGCCTTCCAGTACTTAAAGGGGGCTTATAAGGAAGATAGGGCCTTATGTATGTAGCGAAAACCTAAAAGAGGGTAGATTCAGACTAGATCTAAGGAAGACATTTTTCAGAATGAGGGTGGTGAAACAGTGGCACAGGTTGCCCAGAGAGGTGGTAGATGTCCCATCCCTGGAAACCCTCCAGGTCAGGTTAGACGGGGTTCTGAGCAACCTGGTCTACTTGAAGATGTCCCTGCTCATTGCAGGGGGGTTGGACTACATGACCTTTAAAGGTCCCTTCCAACCCAAACTGTTCTATGATTCTATGATTCGATGATTCTATGATTCTATGATCCTATGATCCACCTGCACTAACTGGCCGTTGCTTCAATTGATTTGGAGTTTGCTCTATTCAATCAGTTCTAACACCCTCATAGTTCTTGTTCACGTTTCTTGCTTTGTATCTCCTGTAGATCTAACTCTGCTGAAGCCTTACCTTTGCCTGCATAGGCCTGTGCCTTAACACAGGCTTAGGATAGATGCCCTCTCCAGTCTCTCATGTGCCCCATAAACTTCTTAAGCTTACAGCTACAGTTGTAGAGAAACCTTTGCTTTGCATACATCATTTGTAGTGGGCAGCCTGTAAAACTGTTGTGAGAGGAGTTAGTGATCCACATAATATCTAATCCAGCTGTTTGCCCTGCATCATGAACACCATGTGACTGTTCCTCAACCCTAACAGATGTGTCTTTAATCATTGTGTAATTAATCAATGCGTTTAATCATAAGCACATATGTAGTATATTGTTCTGTCCACTTGAAATATTATGTGTCTTTGATCACCTATTGCATATATCGGTCCTAGGAACTGTGGGTTAATTAATGTGATTGGAATATTGCCAAGTGACTTTTCAAAGCTAAGTCCACATCCCAGACCTGATTGCTATCGGGGCTGATGAATCTGTATTTTGAGCAAAGCCTTGTGAGAGTGCAGGTGAGCACAGAGCTCACCAAGCTCACAGTGGATGAGATATGCACAGCATGCCCTGCCAATAACCAGAGGTCTATCCAATGCTATGTCATCTCAGGGTTCCCAGCAGCAGAGGGGATGTAAGATTTTATAACTTGCTATCATCTTTTCTGGGACATTAATAAAATAACTATTTTTCATGAGCATGTTTGTGCCTTTCTCATTGGGAACCAAAAAGAACCAACACCTCCTGATACAAAATAGTCATTAGCTTTTTAAAAGAAACTGCTATTCATATGAAAACTTTGATATGAAACTAGCATGAAAGTAGGATGCCACTGTCGTGACAGAGAAAACTATTCATACACTGCGGTAGCAAAAAGGAGTTAATGCATATGTGATAACACACTAACATAAAAGAAGGGAATCCCTGAAGAGAGAAAAGAAAGATAAGAACCATTTATTATGAAACCACCCTTCCCTACAGAAAGATCAGCACCTGACTAATGACTCATTTGTTTTAGGTGAAACTGATGTAAAATATCAGCCTCCTTAATAGCTTATGCTTTGCTTTACTCAAACACAATAATATAATTAATTTATAAAAAATTTGTTGTGCCTTATCTGTTGTAGTACCATAATCTTGGGTTTCTATGGTCAACTTTTTAAATCAAAACTTGCAGACTTGCCACCTGCTTCTGATACTCTTGCAATTCAGTTGTCTTCCATGCAATAGCAGTTAAATGTACCTGTAGGTCTATAACTTTGTCTTGTATTCCCTGGTTTGGTACCTGCCGAGTGTAATTATTACATTGTTGTATTTCCTATTTGACTGTTCTATGTCCAAGAGTAAGTACATGCGCTTTTCTTCTGAGAGGGGATATCCTTTTGGATGGCATAAAGCAGATGCTATTTGCTTCTTTTCACTTATTTTGTGTAAAGTATGGTATCTGTCAAAACTTTTCTCAGTGTCAGGTAGGGCTGCACTGCCTGGTCTCATTTTATCAGTCCGATGTCTAGACTCTTGCTCTTGAATTATCTTCAGGAGAATGGATGGGTGATCACCACATAACTTCTATTTTATTTTCTTTATTTCTAAACCTATTTTTTATCAGCCAACACCTACAGCTGGTCTGCCCAGAGCTATAGTTTTCCTTTCCTTCCTGAGCCACCCTTCAGTCTATGTTGCTTCTGATGTAGTAAAATGAGCAAAAGAAGGTGATTTCGCTCACATTGATGCTCTTATAACATCAAACTCACATGCACTAAGAGAACCTGTCATATTCGAGTCACCTTGGCCAGACCACTAAGAGAGTCTATGGGCTGGCCAAGACTACTTGTGTATGACAAGGAGGACGAGGGATACCAGCTGGAGAGTGGTCATTGTATCTCTCTTGGCTGGGGAAAATGAACTGGTTTTTTGAATGTGCTTTCTACTCTTCAGGGTACTTCTGGCATTGACAGTGATTTTAATCTTTTGTCTTTTCATCCTGTCCAACCTTCCTGAACTAACTTTGCTGATTTACTCCTCTTTGTGTCTCCCTCTCTGGATATTTTATGGATCAAATCCTGTTCTTCCTGCCGTTCTCTCTTCACATCTTCAGTTCTGTCCTTCATTTTCCCAGTATGTTGGAGGTATGCAAGGAATGATGCTGAGGGTATTGTTTAGTCTCTGTGAGCAGTTAATGAGGCATAACCTTGAGGGAAGAAACAAGATAACCACAAAGGGAACACAACTACTGAACTTTCAATGAACTATCCTAATTAACAAAGTAGAAACCCAACCTCCAGTAGGAAAAGACCCCTACCCACAGAAGTCCCTTCCTCACTGGCAGTAAAAAAGAAGGACGCTGTGACTTGAAGTGGAGATGAGGCTTGTGAGAACCAACAGGAACAAGGGTGACTGAGCCAACTTGCAAAAATACTGCTAACCATTGCTCAAAATGGATGAATATTTTCTGTGTGTTAACCAAGGTATGCTAGCTTTGTAGACCTACTACCTAGCATGCAACTCTGCTCAGACGAGGAATAAAAGCAAATATCTCGACTCTCTGCATTTTCCCTCTCTGCACACCAGGTGAAAGAACCCGTATTTGGGACAACCGGTATGCTCACTAATGTTCTGGGATCTTGGTAACAATCTGGTTTCTATGCCACCACACCCACCATTCTTTTAATCCTTCTGTTACTGTTTCTCCTGGTGCTTTCTGACACATATATGTATTTCCCAACCTTAATGCTTCTTTTACAAATCTCTGTATCGATAGATCCAACCACTATATAGAAATTGGCTTTTTTTTCTTCTATCTAAAATATCAGTCGCTGTGTGTCATTCCTACCTTTTTTCTTTTCCAGTGAATGGATCCAACCACTTCCTTGCCCAATGAAGAAGCAATGGTGGAAAGATTTCTTACTTTCCCACCTCGGATTCTCTGCCAACTAATGTGTCAGTTAATGAAGCAAAACTCACTACAAGACCATAGAGACAAGCAAAGCGATTTTTATTAAACTTTGTAATTCAGCTGACTCTGTTTACTCACATTTTCTCCAACAGAAGTATCAGTATAAAAGTGTCCAAGTAATCTGGCCAGGACGAATTGTACATGACACGTAGGACAAGATGTGCCAGTACTGAATCCTCTCTACATGTCCTAAGATCCTCTTCATTGCTGAGAACAAACTGCTTTTGGATAGGCCTTATATAGCCTTTCAGAGTCAACAGTCACCGTGGTCATTTGCCTCCATATCTAGTTTCACTCCATGTGAGTCTTAGGCCACACTGCTGAGTCAATGCTCTGCTTTTGTTTTCCCTATCTAGTTATCTTCTGGCTCCAGGCCAGTTCCTCTATCTTCCTAGTCATCTTATCTTACGGTTTCGTATTCTCGCTATCCGGTTATGGTAACCGTGTGTAGGTTGCGCTGTGATCCGGGTGAACTGCCGGTATGTTAGATAACAACATATGCCATTATTTTAGTCCTCGTTCCACTGTTTCTTCTCATGTTTCCAGTTGCCCAAGCACATTTCCACTCTCACTTAATTCAGAACAGTCTGAGTATTTATGGTGCAAATGCCAGCTTAAGTTTCAAATGCATTTGGAGCTCATTTGCAGGTTAGGGTTTCAAATTGCTTTCTTTTTGTATGTAATCAATCTTTATGTTGACATAACATATGTAAGTTAAATTGCTAGTTTTATTTGTCTATTCTGTTGTCAAACAAATTCTAGCTGGACCCACCATTGGAAAGCTCTTTTCTTCTTACACGTTTTGTCTGTTATGCTTTCCAGTTCTTCTGTATCGTTTTAGTAAGAATGCTTTCAGTATAGGCTAATATGCTGTCATAAAGCTGGCTAAGGCATATTCGGTATTTGTGGACCTATCAAGCTAGATCATGTAATGTCTTGAGAGTTGAAGTTTATCAAATGCCCTAAAAGGGGCCCCCTAAAGGGGACAACAAAAAATGTTTTTACAACAAAAGGAGAGCCAAGGAGAATCTCCATTCCTTATTGGATGTGGGGGGGAACATTGTCACCAAGGATGAGGAAAAGGCTGAGGTACTTAATGCCTTCTTTGCCTCAGTCTTCAAGAGCCAAGCTAAGTATCCTCAGGGTATTCAGGTCCCTGAGCTG
>NW_010529454.1:18136-18540 GCF_000687285.1 Phaethon lepturus | reverse complement strand
ACACAACCAAATTTTACAGGCTAAAAAGGGATGTTTAAGAACCCACCAGTTCTCTTTAACATTGGGTACTTGTTTGCTTTAATCTGTGTAAACTTAATACAAGCTATATTCCAGCAGGAGCTTAAGCGATTTGATGAACAAAATGGTGAAAAGAAAAAGGGGGGATTGTGATAAACTGTGAACTATTTTGTTCATCTTTGTGTCAGACGCAATTAAGTCCTGTGACACACGTTAAGATGGAATGGCGTGATAAGAAATCGTGGCTTAACACCTTGAATACCCCTAGAAACAAGACAGAACCTGTCTGACAACAAGACAGGAGGAAAACGAAGTAGATTGCAATTGGAAGATTCGAAAGAAGGCGCGAGTGAAAACGGATTGTGATTGGAGAGGAGAAAGAAGGC
>NW_010529454.1:0-17264 GCF_000687285.1 Phaethon lepturus | reverse complement strand
TGTCAGGAAGTTATCTTCCACACACTCCAGGAACCTCCTAGACTCTTTCCTCCCTGCTGTGTTATACTTCCAGCAGATGTCCGGTAGATTGAAGTTCCCCATAAGAACAAGGGCTAGCAACTGTGAGACTTCTGCCAGTCACTTGTAGAATGCTTCATCTGCTTCTTCATCCTGGTTGGGTGGTTTATAACAGACACCCAGCAGGATATCTGCCTTGTTTGCTTTCCCCCTCATCCTTACCCATAAGCACTTGAGTTGATCATCACAATCGTTGAGTTCTATACAATGAAAATGTTCCCTAACATACAGAGCCACCCCACCGCCTCTCCCTCCATGCTTATCCCTTCTGAGGAGCTTATAGCTATCCATTGCAGCACTCCAGACATGAGAGTCATCCCACCATGTTTTTGTGATGGTGACTAAGTCATAGCTGTCCCACTGCACAATGCTTTCTAGTTCCTTCTGTTTGCTGCCCATGCTGCGTGCATTGGTATAGATGCACTTGAGCTGGGCTATCTATTTCACCCCCCAACATTGGCATGTCACCTCTAGGCTCATCTCTAGTGAGCCTGTTTTTTCCTCTTCCCCCTTCAAATCTAGTTTAAAGCCCTCTCAATGAGGCTTGCCAACTCATAAGTGAGAACCCTTTTCCCCCTTGGAGACAGCTGAACTCCATCTGCTGCAAGCAGGTCTGGTGCTGTGTAAACCTCTCTGTGGTCAAAAAACCTAAAATTCCGCTGATGGCACCAGCCTCTGAGCCGTATGTTAAGCAGGTGTGTTTTCCTGTTCCTTTCAGTGTTCCTCCCTGCCACTGAAGGGATTGATGAAAACACTACCTGTGCTCCTGCTCCATCAACCAGCCACCCCAGCGCTCTGAAGTCCCTTTTAATTGCTTTTAGACTTCTTTGCACAACCTTGTCATTGCCAACCTGCATGACCAACAGTGGGTAGTAATCAGTGGGCCAAACCAGACCAGGGATTTTCCTGGTGACATCTCTCATTCGGGCCCCAGGGAGGCAGCAGGCTTCCCTGTAGGTTGTATCTGGTTGGTATATTGGGCCCTCTGTTCCCCTCAGAAGGGAGTCACCTATGACAATTACCCTCCTATTTTTCTTAACAGAAGCAGTCGTAATGAGTGGGACTGACTCACTCCTAGGCAAGCCCCTGGACAGACTTTAATCAAGGTCCTCATGTGCCCGGCCCTCAATTTCCAGAGCCCCATGTCTGTTGTGTAAGGGCAGCTGGGACGGTGAGGGAGGCCAGGAGGGGGTTCACCTGCCACCCTGAGCAGGGACCTGTTTCCATTCCCCCTTGACTCTTAGGTCCTCTCCTTCTGCCTGGCAGCAAGAGGGTGAGGGATCCTCTACTGCTAGTGGTGCCTCCACCTGCTGCCTCTGCCTCAGGGATGCCAGGGTGTGGCTCCACCAATCTATCTCCCATTTGCATTCCTTGGTACTCCTCAGCTTCTCCACTTCCTCTTTCAGCTTTGCCATCAGGCTGAGCAGGTCACTCACCTGATCGCAACGCACGCAGGTGTTGTCTCTGCTGGCCTCCAGCACAAGTGACAGGCTCAAGCACTCTAGCCAGACACCTGGGCAGCTGCATGCTTGAGTTGGAGGTCTGTCTGGGGGCTTTTTCCTCCCTTATGAAACAGCTCTCCTGCTCTTGTTCATTCCAAAAGTAAGATAAAACATTGCATAGGAGCTCTAGAAAATGGATGAGCACAAAGTCTGCATTCTAGAGAAGCATGTGACTATAGAATTTAATCTGAGTAGGCTAAACCTCTCAGGAAGATTGCATCTGAGTCTGTAAGATTCGGCAAACCTCAGAGTCAGAGAAATATTGCTGCTTTTTCTGTTAAAAGCAGAAATATTCCTCCATTTTTGTGTTGGCTGTGAAAATTAATCTAATTTCCCATCAGAGATAAATGAAAGAATAACCTGGCCTGAAAAGATTGGTTTAGTGTGTTATATTTTATATAAAACAAATGAAGGACCTGAGAAGGTTTGTTTGTAACTCGCCTTTTCCATTTTAGCCTTCTCACTGGCAAGTTTGCCTGAAAATCAATATTTTACATTGAAAAAAATACATTCTGTGTCAGTAATATTCTCAGGCAATATAGATCTTAAAGAAAAATGCCAACATTTGCTAGGTAAATATTTGCAGTGAATAATCTGTCTGAACCCCAGGGACACTGCAGATCTGGAAGCAATGACCATCTTCTCCAGTGGTGCTCTTGAGTAGCTATTCTTCCCTTTCTCCCTTGTTTTTTTTGTTCATTATATTTACCACAGGGCTGCATCATTACTCTTCCTTTGGCAGCTGTGACTTTTCTTCCTGCAAATGTCAACCCTCGGCAAAAAAGCAGCTCTTAAGCAATAATTACACAGGCTGTCCTGCAGGAGTAGGGCACTTTTACTTACTACAGAGCAAAGCATGCCAGGTACTCTGGCAGCTTTCTATTGGTCTCAGTTTGTCGTGTGTAAGTAGAAAGAGGTGATAGTATTTTATTTGAGCAGGGTAGGCATCCACAGAGCAGTGGGTGCTAAAGGCAGGCAATTGTTTCTTGTCTCTACTATCATTTTATCTGGGGTATATGTCACCTAAACTTTCTGTGTTTCAAGCACTTCTGTCAGATAAAGGTGTTCATATCTGCCTGTGTCTTGTAAAACAATGCAGGATCCATAATACATAAAGTCTTCTTGATCTTATATTCTGAGGAGGCAGCTAAGTTTTGTTTGGATTCTTTGCACTCTTGAATAGGAGATCTGAAGGATTCAATCTTAAATACCTGTTCTGTTGTTCCCACCATGAATCTGGATTGTCTCATCAAGGGAGGTCACGCTGGAAGCAAATCGTTAATTATTGTATTCTGCATACATACCTGTAGTCTAGGTCTCACAATATCCTGTTGTTACAGGCGTAATCTCTCCAGAGTTAGACTGCCCAACAGTTCCCAATATTTCAGCCTTGCATAAACCCTGGTTTGATATGAAAGTCACTAAAGTTACCATGAAGACAAAGTAGAATTATTCTCTTATGTCATGGTGGCAAATTGGAAAGTGGAAATTGGTTTTATGTTTAAAATTACCATATTCTCACTCTGTACTTAAAAACAAACGCATTCTATTCTGCACATAAAGTAACACAGAAGGTCTAATCTTCTGGAAAACCTATGACAGCTATCATTGGAGAACATAAGTCAGAATCTATGTTAGTAGGGAGCTTTGCTGGAGATGCTTGAAGGTTCCAGCTGGATTTTATAAAGAGAAATTATGTCTCATTCTGAAAGAAATTAAGAAAAAACAAAACCCCAGCTTCTCTCATCAGAGCGGAAAAACATTCAGGTCACATATTGCTTGTAAATGAAGTGGTTTGATTATCACAGTATCATAGAATAGTTCAGGTTGGAAGGGACCTTTAAAGGACATCTAGTCCAACCTCCCTGCAATGAGCAGGGACATCTTCAACTAGATCCAGTTGCTCAGAGCTCCATCTAACCTGACCTGGGATGTTCCCAGGGATGGTGCATCTACCACGTCTCTGGGTGACCTGTGCCAGTGTTTCACCACCTTCATTGTGAAAAATGTTTTCCTTCTGTCTAGACTAAATCTACCCTCTTTTAGTTTTCCTTGCAATTTTATGGACATTGGAGCTTTTCTGTAAGGTGTACACCTTGAGACTGAATTTTTGCATCACAGTCTGAAAGCAAATTTTGAAACAATGAGAACTTCAACACAGACCACCCCTACTTTTCTGTTTATATACATGTGTGTATATATATGCATGTATAATTTTAAGGGGAGCTGTTTGTAATGCAAATTAATACTGTTCCCCAAGCCTAGTTAAACTGTGATTCCATTCTTCAAATCCTTTTGAGATAAGGATCATCTTTTTGTAATATGAGTTTACAGCCCCAGTGCAATACAGCTTTTATTATGAATGTAATATTAAAATAGCAGAAATATGAGTTCTTTTTAGTATGTCCAGTTTTCTCAGTTTTACACAGTAATGAAATTATGAGGGGGCAATATATTGTTTCATTCCTCAATTACGCCTGTCCTTAGACATATATTTATGTTGCGTAGTATTCCTCCCTATTACCAAAGACAGTAGAGAAAGCCACCCACACTGAAAGTCCAAGTACAGCGTCCAAAACTCATAAATTGTCTTTAGCTTTTTGTGTACTTCCTCACAGTATTTTTTCACGTGTCATAGCTGCCTGACAGGTACCTGGCACTTTACGATTTAAACTACAGCTGTGAGAAGCTGTGAAAAAAGTAAGTGTTGCCAGCAGAGCTGGTGAAAATTATTTTTCAGTCTGGTTAGAAAGAATTAATGTATTGTGGCAAGCCACTGGAGTAAAATGGTCTAGAATCAAAAGATTGGAAGGGATTTGACAAAGTGGTTGAGTAGGTTTCCAAAGCACATGTTCTCATTCTGACAAGCCAAGAGATGACATGGGAGCAAAGAGAGCAGTCTTCAAAAAGTGTGCTGGGAGGAATCTTGAGGATTGCAGAGCTCTAGGCCTTATTTCACCAGATCAGTTGGCTGAAGCTATGATTTAAAGTAGAAAGTCTGTAAATTCAATCTTGTGATTTCAAAGGACGAACATGCATGTATGTATATATACATTCATATGTATGTATGCATGTATACATATACAAAACTAACACCACCTCCCACCGACTTCTTTTCATCAAATACTAACTGTCCTTCTTGGGACCTCACGTGGAATACTCTGCCCCTTCTGGTACTAGCTGTGCCAGGAACATCTGTTGGAGGCAGGACCTAGTGAGTGTCTCTGCACAGTCTGAGGTCTGGCTTAGGACTGGATGTGGAAAGTGGTAAGTTGAGTGGGTTTAGGAGTGGAGATGAGCCTGGGTTTTTGTTTTTATTTTATTATCTTGCCCTAAAGATTCAAGTGTCTTTCCTTTTTCATACTACTCACTTTACTGCTAGTCTGGAGAGAGGGGAGACCAGAACATTGCTGTTACAGCCTCTGTGGGTCTTCCAGCTGTAATGAAGGCTTTGCCTAGACCGCCAGGCAAAGCAGCCTGCTAGCCTTTGAGCTGAAGCACTGTTAAGTATATTAAAGCATGTGATACAGCTGACACATTGCAGAAGGAACTATGGGAGGCAAGTTTCCACATCCACCTTGTACACAGTGACTGAACATCATTTTATTGTATTCCTGAAAAGGTAATCCTGTAGTTGTGGCTGTTGCTGAACCAGTGTCCTACCTGAGCCATTGATATTTTACTGTAAATGTATTCAGTAAACCCAGGTCTATTTTTACCTAACTATGTAAAGTCATCCTGGCTGTAGGCCAAGAGAAATTGAGAAGGCTGTCCATATTAAAACAAGCAGGACTTGAATCTCTGTGAACAAGTCATAGGTTTCCTTTGTCTCAGTGGTTTACTGTTTCAGTGACTTGAACTACCTAATACTTGGGCAATTAAGTACCATCAGAAAAGAATTAGGAAAATATGGAAAACCACTTGGGGTGTTGCTTCTGACCTAAGTGCTGACACAGCTGAAAGGATATTATCCTTGCACAATCAAACCTGTGAAGTGATAGCAGTAACAGCTATTTAAGAACGATTCTTTTTTTTAAGTGAATCCAGACTAATTTTACCTAACTACACTTTATATAGTACAGCTGTAGCTTTCTCAGCTAAATATTACAAAAGTTCTACATGCAGCACTCCTACAACTAAAGCTGAAGCAAGGGAGGAGTTATTCTTTTTTGATTTAAAGGGACTTGTATCATGAGTGACTTCACCTTCTACATTTTATTAAAAAGAAAAAAAAGATAAAAATAGAGGATAGGCATTGATGCAAGAGAATATAACAGGAATATTTCCTAAGAAAAAACACTGTAGTGCAGCAATCTATGTGTCAGAAGGATTTTCAAAGTGGCCTACAGCTGTATGGTTGAAATATTCTTTCATGTCTCCAACAGAGACAGAGAAACAGACAGAGAATCCTTCCTTCACATTTTAAAATTCTGCAGCTCAAGAGGAAAGCTGTGACATGCCTGGTTCCAGTTTTCATAGCAGTCCAAGAGGACAGTTTAGCATTCCTCAGCATCATGGCAGCAATAAAAAGAGCATAAGGAGAAATTAAATAGGTATTTAATACCTTAAAGAATCATACTGTCATTGGCACATAGTTATTTTCCACAGTATTTTCTGAGATTTGTGCTGAAATGGAAGCCTTTTAATAAAACAGTTGATAACTTGCTGTAAAAAAGGTATAAAGAAAAGCCATTTCAGAATATGTTCAGCATGCTATCTATGTGAATGAAAGGTAGAGTAACAAAGAAGTTTGCCAAAGGAAACTAGATAAAAACAAAATAAACAAAAAAGCCCAAAGCATTGTTAATAAGTAACACAACATGCACTCTTTTTAGCTGTGTAATTCTTTTTTTGGCATAGATTTGAAAATATTTGTTGCAGTGAGAGTACGAGTCCCCTGTTCTTTTTATATAAGCCTTACACAGGTAGTTTCCAGTTTACTGAAACCAAGTGCTTGGCACTATTCAAGAAAGGGATTGGCTACTTATAGAAAGAGCAAGGATAGCATTATGCAGCCATGCAAATTGGAATTTTTTTTAAAAGAGGATGAGGTTCAAAACTGTTAAAAGCCCTTATACTTCCTGTAACAAGCCAGCCTTCGACTAATTTGTATGAGATGACCTGCAGACATATGATTCTATTGTATTGGTTTTATCCTGATTGTATAGACTTTATTACTTACCTCTGACTGATGCTCAGTTAAATCTGTGACTATTGACCTAATCCAGCATATCATTTCCTATAATTCTGTCTTCTCAAATTTTCCTGTATATCAAGCTTTTCATTGGGTCAGCTGGAGTTTACACAAAAAAACCTCATAGGGTTGGATTGAAGGTGCTTTTTTTAATTGTGTTGGATGAATGACTATATCACTAGGCACAACTAATCAAATATTTTGTCAGCTTTCTAGTTAGATTGTCAACTTGTGGTTCATAACAGCTGCTATGAATTAATACCTTTTGCATTAGGAAATATGGTGAATGCATAAACCAAAATATAATTATAGAAAAAATAACATCTCTCTTCTGTTTTAATAATAGTAGCAAGGTGTTATGGATGGTGTTCTTGGTTTTGGCTTTTGCTTTTTTTTTGGTAATGATGTATACGTTTAGTTATTAAAAAGAAAATAAAGCTTTTCTTTGTACTCTGGAGTTGGAGACCAGATATTTTGCTTTCAAATTGATAAAATGCCATCGTTTTAAATACATTTTTATCTTCCTCTGGCAAAGAAAACACCGTGGTTTACACAGAAATCCTCCTCAGTGTGCAGTCTCCAAATGGACTCCATCCAAAACGTTATGAAGTCAATAAAAATATACTCATGCTCTCCATTTGATATTGGATCAAGCCTTATTTTATCTGTGATCAAGATCACTTTCACAGTTCTGGCATGTTTGTGGGTAAAAGTACAGATTTGTATGTAAATCTGTACTTACTAAAATATTTGAAATCTGTAAATAAGTAGTCGTAAGGTGAAGTTTTCCCCAAGTGAAGTTAAAAGAAAATTCATACTGATTTTCCGAAGGCCAGCATTTTATTCTTGCTTTGCTTAGTTGTGGGCAGGGTGGGATGGAGTGTCTCTTTTTTTCTGTAGGTTTGTCCTTTTTTTCCTCATGAACTGACAAAATGAGCTACATTTGTATTACCATGTATAGAGTATTAAGGCACACAATTTCCATTAAGAATAATCTGTTACCTTGAAAAAATGTTAATGTTCTTATTTCTACCTTATTATTCTTCATTACATTGTTAATAATAATGGAGTTGCATGCCTAATTGCACCCTAATGAAAACTTGTCCTTTTATCTATGGTTAGGAACAGATCCATGACAAAGTGATATGAAGAAAAAAATTTCCAAAGGAATGGTGTGATCTCTTCTGAGAGAGCTCTAAGGATAGAAAACTGGAAAATCTAGTTGTTTACCACAGCTTTACCATCCTTTTCTCTAGTGACTTGCAGATCAAAGTTAAGTTTCACAGCTTGCATTTAATGAACTAATTTGGATTGTGACTTGTATTAAAATGTCACATGGAACTTTTTCTATTTTCTATTTGTATTTTACTCTTTCTGTACTGAAACCATCCAGCAAACTTTAGATTGCTTTAATTGCATGTCAATTCCCAGCTCTGTATGCAGAATAAAACTATATGTTCCTCAACCATACTCACAGGACTGACTGTCTTTTACTCCGACATAGTAACAAAAGAGCTAAGATAGCTGCCATTTATTTTACAGCAATTTCAGGTAACTGTCTCTTGTGTTGATAAAGTATTGCAGGATGGAGAGATGAAACGTTGCGTTTTTAAGAGGAAAGATGAATATTTGCTATTAAGGGGTGCAAGGATCAGGAAGTAGGTGCTACTGCTGTTCTTGCAAAATAAAAAATCCAGAGACTTGTAACGGTCTA
Source organism: Phaethon lepturus (assembly GCF_000687285.1). Lineage (NCBI taxonomy): Eukaryota > Metazoa > Chordata > Aves > Phaethontiformes > Phaethontidae > Phaethon > Phaethon lepturus. The sequence continues at coordinate 8,776 of NW_010529454.1, read as the reverse complement.
GGTGAAGCTGATGAATCAGTGTTGATGGTGAAACCTTGTAATGTGTCACATAAAGGATGCAGCTAGCTGAAGATGTTAGTTTTGTATCTGTGAGGTTTTCTTTGTATTATGCTATGACTGCCTGTGGACTTCTAAGCAATAATCCTGTTATTCAGTCAGGTTCTAAATATTCTTCCATACAGGTAGCTATGGAAAAACTATGCATTTCAATAAGGACTGCAAAATGCTGTCCACAGTGAATGCTCCTCTGCCCCTGAAAATTGATTACCCGGCTCTGTATATTTTCCTAAGCCATTTAAGTGCATCAGATAGTTACAGATGTTTGACATGCTAAGTGATGGTCTGGCTAGAGTAGCATTTACGTAAGTGAATTGTTTCCAGTAAACTTGGCACATCCATATTGTTAATATGCTACCACCTACCATAAAAATGGTCGGTCAATTTGTTGCATGACATTTTTAGATTAAGTGGATTGTATGGATTAATTGTGTTCGTTCTAAACATGTGTCATTGATTTTTTTTTTTCTAAATGACCTGCACTGTTATTTTTTTGCTTCTTCATAATTGATTTTCAGTGTATAAAGCACTTACTGTTTAACACTTATTGCAAAATAAAATGATAAAAAGAAATAGACTGTGAAGATGGAGTTCTGCCTGGGGATGGATGAGGAGCTGACCAAGAGCTTATGGGTCAGCATTAGAGGGCAGGGACAGGTGACATTATAGTGGGTGTCTGCTATGGGCCACCCAACCAGGAAGACCAAGCAGATGAGGTCCTCTTATAGACAGATAGGATCAGCCTCATGTTCACAAGCCCTTGTCCTCATGGGGAACTTCAACCAACCCAATATCTGTTGGAGGGACAATATAATAAGCAATCCAGGTAGTTCCTGGAATGCATTGATGATAATTTCATTCTTCAGGTGATAGAGGAGCCAATGAGGAGAGGTGGTATGCTGGACCTGGCTCTCACCAACAAGGTGGGGCTGGTGGGAAATGTGACGCTCAAGGGCAGCCTTGGCTGCAGTGACCATGAAATGGTGTTGTTCAAGATCCTTAGGGCAGCGAGGAGGACACACAGCAAGATCACTTCAGGAGAGCAGACTTCTGCTTCTTCAGGGATCTGCTTGGTAGAATACCATGAGATAAAGCTCTGGAGAGAAGAGAGGCCCAAGAAAGCTGGTTAATATTCAAGGATCACCTCCTCCAAGCTCAGGATCAATGCATCCCAAAAATGAGGAATTCAGGCAAAAATGCCAGGAGGCCTGCATGGATGAACACAGAGCTCCTGCACAAACTCAAACACAGAAAGGAAGCCTACAGAGGATGGAAGCAAGGACAGGTAGCCTGGAAGGAGTATGGAGAAATTGTCTGAGCAGGCAGGGATCCGGCTAGGAAAGCTAAAACTCCGGTAAAATTAAGTGTGGCCGGGAATATTAAGGGCAACAAAAAAAGCTTCTATGGCTATGTGAGTGATAAAAGGAAGACTAGGGAAAACGTGGGCCCTCCCTGGAAGGAAACAGGAGACGTGGTTACCCAGGATATGGAGAAGGCTCAGGTACGCAACAACTTTTTTGCCTCAGTCTTCAACAACAAGTGCTCAAGCAAAACCACCCAAGTCACAGAAGGCAAAGACAGGGACTGGAAGAATGAAGAACTGCCCACTGTAGGAGAAGATCTAGTTTGAGACCATCTAAAGAACCTGAAGGTGCACAAGTCCATGGGACCTGATGAGATGCACCTGCGGGTCCTAAGGGAACTGGTGGAGGAAGTTGTTAAGCCACCATTCATCATATTTGAGAAGTCATGGTAGTCCAGTGAAGTTCCCACTGACTGGAAAAGTGGAAACATAATGCCCGTTTTAAAAAAGGGAAAAAAGGAAGACTCAGGGAACTACGGGCCAGTCAGTCTCACATCTGTGCCTAGCAAGATCAGGGAGCAAATCCTCCTGGAAATTATGTTAAGGCATATGGAAAATGAGTACATGACTGGTGACAGCCTACATGGCTTCACTAAGGGCAAATCATACCTAGACAAATTTGGTGGCCTTCTACGATGGGATTACAGCACTGATGGATAAGGGAAGAGCAACTGACATCATCTACCTGGACTTGTGCAAAGCATTTGACACTTTGAAACAATGTCCCACAAAACATCCTCATCTCTAAATTGGAGAGACATGGATTTGACGGATGGACTACTCGGTGGGTGTGGAATTAGCTGGATTGTTAGCATTCAAAGACTTGTGGTCAGTGGCTTGATGTCCAAGTGGAGACCAGTGATGAATGGTGTTTCTCAGGGGTCAGTACTGAGACTGGTGTTGTTTAATGTCTTTGTCAGCGACATGGACAGTGGGACTGAGTGCACCCTCAGCAAGTTTGCCGACAACACCAAGCCTTGTGGTGCTGTTGACACACTCGTGGGAAGAAATGCCATCCAGAGGGACCTGGACAGGCTTGAGAGATGGACCTGTGTGAACCTCATGAAATTCAACAAGGCCGAGTGAAATTCCTGCACATGGGTTGTGGCAACCCCAAGAAAAATACAAGCTGGGCAGAGAATGGATTGAGAGCAACCCTGCTGAGAAGGACTTGGGGATGTTGGTTGAAGCTCAACATGACCTGACAATGTACACTTGCAGACCAGAAAGCCAACTGTATCCTGGGCTGCATCAAAAGAAACATGGCCAGCAGGTCCAGGGAGGTGATTCTGCCCCTCTACTCAGCTCTGGTGAGACCCCACCTGGAGTACTGCGTTCAGCTCTGGGGCCTCCAACATAACTATGTGGACCTGTTGGGGCAGGTCCAGAGGAGGGCCACAAAGATGATCAGAGGGCTGGAGCACCTCTCCTGTGAAGATAGGCTGAGATTTTGGTTTGTTCAACCTGGAGAAGAAAAGGCTCTAGGGAGACTTTATAGCAGCATTCCAGTACCTAAAGAGGGTCTACAGGAAAGCTGTAGAAGGACTATTTACAAGGACATGTGGTGATAGGACAAGGGGTAATGGTTTTAAACTGAAAGAGGATGGATTTACATTAGACATAAGAAGAAATTCTTCACTATGAGGGTGGTGAGACGCTAGAACACATTCCCCAGAGAAGCTGTGGGTGCCCCATCCCTGGGTGTGTACAAGGACAGGTTGGACGGGGCTTTGAGCAACCTGGAATCTAGTGGAAGGAGGGAGTTGGAACTAGATGATCTTTAAGGTCCCTTCCAACCCAAACCATTTTCGGATTCCATGATTCTATCTTTTGCAGTCTGTCCTTCCTCATCATAATGTTTGCAAACTGTTGTGCCTTATCTGAAATAGTGATTATTGTCAAATCTATGTAGGAAGCCAAAAATAAGAAGAACAAGTTTTTTTCCCATGGTAAATGAATTAATTAGCATTTTCAAAGCTCTAGTGGGACATCACTAAATCAGCTGGTGAAGTAATAAATATGAATTTCCTGATGAATAAGTGATTTCCTTATCAAAGTTACAGTAAGCATAGAGAAGTAACTAGGAAGAGAAGTGGGATTAATATGAAAATTTCTTTAAACTGTTGATCATATTACTCCATTTCTCTTGTTCCTGTTACAGTTCTCTTCATTGAAAGATATGCTAGAGACATCCTGGCATTGCAACAGATAGTGGTAAGAAAAGAGTGACTTTGAAATAATTCAGCCTATCTGTCAGTGGCCAAAGATAACTTGACATAATTGTGTTTCTGCTTGGTCTGAGTCTTAAGTCACAATTTCAAAATATCTCAAGATCAGCCAGGACAAAGTAGTAGGGTTTGATTTTCCTGATACAAGCCTAAAGCCTCCCAAGTCAGGTGAAGATTGCTGACCCTCTGTTTAATAGATAAGTGAGAGGAGATTTGGGTTATCTTTTCAAAAGCTGAGAGAATATCCAAGAGGTATAACTAGCTGTTCAGTCTGATAATTTAAAGAAAAATTTCTTATGTTGAAAGAGTCTTTTTTTTTTTTTTTTTCCATTTTATACAAGTTTCTTAGTTTTTGTCTTGCTGGTTCTCTCCTATATTTAATCAGATTTGGGTTCATAAGCTTAAATGAACAAGCAATCTCCTGTTGACTTCCATGTAGGTTTTGCTGATAAGACACTAGGGTTTGTGTGAGTACAGCTCCATGTCGAAGGGCCAAAATCATTAGTTCTGAAGTCTATCGATCTAACAACATGAATTGCGCATGCAATATAGAAAAAGTCAAAATATTTATGACCACAGCCTTGGCATGTCCATCTGACTCATCTTGCTTTGCAGTGATATTAGAGAACAGAAAACTTCTCCAATTTCTGAGGCATGTAACATTTTGTCCTGCAGATCTAGTCCTTTATAAAAGGACTGAAGACATTTTCTTAATTTATTCTGGATAACGGGAAGTTGCCATATCTTATGACATCTTTAAAAAGACCAATCATAACTTTAATTGCTTAATTAATCACAACATGAAAGGGGCACAATCTTCGAGGACATTTACTTTTTTTCTTGCCTACGATGTTTGGTTGGCTGCTTTTTTAATCAAAGATAGTTGTTTGATAGTAGAGAATATAGCTAAAATGGTTGATCAGACACAAGATCATCACTGACACTCTTTAGTGTAAGATGACTGACCTATAAAGCCTAGCTAGATATTTCTAGCCCATTGGTGTGGATCAGCACATATGATCTGTGCCGTAACCGTCAGAATACGCCCTTCTGTTTCAGCCAAGCATAAATTAAGAAAACCCCACCAACCTAAAATATAACAGAAAGCCTAAATGCAGAGATAAGCATCTCACCAAATGGGGGAGTGCCTAATTTGAAAACAGCAAATGATTCAGGTTCTATGTACTGGTCAATGGACTCATTACTTCTCACCACTGACAAACATGCTGCTTGCTTTGTCACACAACCTGTCTCATCTCATTAGCACAATGACTTGAACATGTTGACAGCATGTAATGGTTTTCACTGCATATGCTAAGAAGTGATTTTAAACCAATTTGCTGTTTTCTTTGTAGGCAGAGTGTGACTGATGGTTGTTGCTAAGGTCCCCTAAAAGTTATTCATTTGCCACAATTCCTATAGGTAAAATATGAAGCTGTGAAACATATGATACAATGCACCAGCATGCTTGTTTCTTTCTCTGTATGTTAATGAACTCCCACTCATTCCCAACTGGTAGCTCAGTACATTGATGTGAATGCATTCAGACTGAATCAACGTTCAGTGACTCAACAGACAGAGTCTACATTGGCTTATTGTTTCCCTGAATGTTATTAAAGCATAGCTAATTTTCAGAGCTGAAAGTTTAGGATTCTCCAAATACATTGTCTGCATCTGACAAATGTATTTAAATGCTAGACTTCATTCTTCTGTGTCTTCTAAGGGTACCACCTACTTTATTTGATCATATGTATATATTTTTCCCATAGCATTAGTGACATGGTCAAAGCTTTCAAGAAGGGTCCTACCTGCCCATCATTCTATGTATTTACTACTACTACTACTAAGCTCACCATTTAGCAACCTTAAATAATGAACTCTGTATTTAGTGGTGACCTAATGTTTGAGTGCTAACCAATGTTCAGAGAAGAAATGTTAAAAAATAAATGTAAAAACAATTTCCAAATTGTCTCATCTCTGATAGCATATTGCCTGTAAAGAGCTGCTTTAAGCAATGGTGTTGTTTTTTCACATTATTGCTGCTAGACAACCTTGTGTCCCTGTTCTAGACTCTGTATCTAATGGGAGATTGGCATGTACTAGAAAGCTGTTAAAATTCTCAAGTCCTGTGGTAATATTCTGGCTCATTGGTGGTGGATGATGTTCTTTGCACTGTTGCTATAAGCAGAAATCACAAGAGCAAAGTTAAGCAGAGACTTGCGTTGTTTTCAGGCAGGACTATGAATACTTTTGTTCTGACAACATAATTGATTGGGGAACTGCTTGTATTTTATTTTTTCTCTGGAGAACTCTAAAAAAAAAGTTCTTATACCTGTATACTTTTTTAATGGAAGGTTCTGGTGTTTTTTTGTTGGGTTGTTTTTTTTTTTTAAATAAGCCAAGTTACACAAAATTTCTTCCTTCCTCACCCATGAACACTTTGATTATTGGCAACTACTATGACAAACTAAATCTGTAAGTGTTCGCATGAAAATTGTCATGAAGTTAGAGGGAATTTTCAGGGGAAAGGAGAGACCAGTTGTAACTTTCATGTATTCATGTCTTCTGAGAAAGGCATTATTTTTAAGATTCAAAAGACCTTACTTAGGCCAATGAACTCCACTTTAGTCAAATGGCTACCAGATACCTCAGGCTATTGCTGTGGAGTTCTTCTTGAGAAAGGAATTGAAGTGTTCTCCCAAGGCCTGTATTTGAAATGTTTTCGTTATTCCTCTGAAGCATCCAGAAAGTGTCTGAATTTTACCTTCATTATGATAATATATTTTTTGAGAAACAGACCTAAATGGTTAAGCTGCAAATAACAGGCAAGAAGAAATGCTTGAAAGGTTGAAAGTCCATGCTGACAAATGATACAGTACTTCTTATCTCTACAAAAGTTTGTGTATAAAATTAGGTTTTATGTCTCAGATTTATTTTCTCTTCAGTTAATTTTTAGAATTATGTTATGATCTAAGGTTAGCAAACATACTAAGTTTGGAAAAGTAATGTTTCTTTACTTATCTGGCTGATTGTCAAGTTCTAAAGGTAGAAAGCAAATATCTCATTTGGATATAGGCATTCACAGCTCTCTCCACTGAACTTGCTGGAGTCACAAGCACCTGCACAGGTGGAGTCTCCTATCTCAATGCAATGATTGCATTGAATTTATTGGTATGCAGCCTTCAAACATGCATTTAAGTCTCCTGCTTAGTGCTGATTTGAAATCTTACAGCCTTGGGTCACAAATAGGGTTTGTCATATACAGGGACTCTGCCCTAGAGTGTTTCATTTTATTTTGCTGCTTCAATGTGTTTGATTCAGCTTCTTCCTGTTGTATCTAGCTCAGCTTGTAGCCTGTGGCTCCAAGCTGCTGTCATTTGATTTATCCAGTAACAAATCAATTAAGTCAAAATTAATTAATGAATTCCCATTACCTTCCTCCTGAGCTCTCCTAAATAATTCATTTTTAATTTACTTAAACTAGTAAAAACATTTTGCTTGGTATTATTTGTCCAAGGTGACTATGAAAATGGAACAGTTTAAAAAAACATTTGGACAATGGTGCTTTTGAAATGCTTACAAGGTTATTTTAAAATGCTTGTTTTTATTGTAGACAAGGGGAAAAATATAAGTTTTACTTTCAGAAGTGATGGAAGCTGAATATAAAATAAATATGGCATAATATCTATTTTTCCGTGTGGTGAAATGTCTCTTGGGAAAAAAAAAATCAATAATAAAAGTTGGACTTTATTGACTCTCCTGGAATTAAAGACACACTTGACAGCAGAAAGTCATGGAAGCTGAAGTTTATCACTATTCTTTTTTATTCCGTGGCCTACTGTAGGTAGAGGCTATGTGCACTACACCATCATATAAAGCTAGTAATTGTAGGGTTATTACAAATTTTATTTTACTTTTATAGAATAATAATTTTTAAAAAGATGAACGGAAGAAAGGCATGCACAGCAGCATGGGAGCCTGTAGCTGCTTGCATCTTGGGTTTCCTAAAATGAACTTGACCTTTCAACAATGCCAAGATGATTTCTGTGACATACCAGCAGCTGAAGAAAGAAGAAAGAGAAATATCAAAGGAGCTTTCAACAATGAATGAATGTGAGCTTAGAGTAGCAGTGGCCCCTACTGATTTGTTTTTTATTTAAGTAGTAGCTTAATCACAGTTGTAAGTGTGAGTTTTCAAAGACAATTGATAGCTAAAGTTGCTGAAAGTTGAGTCAGATTTCCTAGATAATTTGAAACTGGCAGTTTTTTTAAGGTAAAGGTTCCTAATCCAAATCAGGTGAGCACTGCCAGATGCTGCTGGAGACTGCAGGTTATGTTCTACTTTGATTCTTGTCTCATAGTTTGGTTTTTGAGTTAGCTGGAGATGTTACTCTAATTTTTTAATACTTGTGGTGGAAAGAAGAATATGAGTGCAAAATCTATTTAATAGGAACTAAAGGAGCATATCATATGATGACGTTATTTCATAATGTTTATTTAAAGTCCACTGGAATTTCTCTGATGAGTTTGGTTCTCAGAGGTGTGGGATGATACAAAATTTGATGATATGTGCCAGAGGGAAGGACAGTCTAGGCAGTTTGCAATGCAAGAGCTTAGCAAATATCCGCTTTTTAGACAATGTTTTCAGTTTTATTTCCTCTGTGCCAGCCAGTGAGGGAGAGATGGTGCAGTGAGGTGCTGATTCTTGTGTTCATATGGGGAAATTCAGAGCCAAGCCATGTTAGAAGTGTACGTTAACTAAGATACATCAAACCTTTTCTGAATTGTCCTAGTTTCAGCTGGGATAGAGTTATTTTTTTTCATAGAACTAATATGAGACTGTGTTTTGGATTTGGGATGAAAAAAATGTTGATAACATACCGATGTTTTTAGTTATTCCTAAACATGGACTTTTCAGCTTCCCGTGCTCTGGTCTGACAGTGAGAAGGTAGGCTGGGAGCGGACACAGCCAGGACAGCTGACCCAAACTAACCAAAGAGATATTCCATACCTTATGATGTCATGCTCAGTATATAAACTGGGGGAGTTGGCTGGGGAGGAGCCGGAGCTTGGGAACTAGCTGGGCATTGGTCAGCAGGTGGTGAGCACTTGTGCTGTGCATCACTTG
>NW_010529453.1:0-3057 GCF_000687285.1 Phaethon lepturus | reverse complement strand
CTCCCACCCAACTTGGTGTCATCTGGAAACTCACTGAGGGAGATCTTGATCCCCTCATCCAGGTTATCAATAAAGATATTGAACAAGACCGGCCCCAGAACCGAGCCCTGGGGAACACCGCTTGTGACCGGCCACCAGCTGGGTTTAACGCCATTCACCACAGCTCTCTGGGCTTGGCCATCCAGCCAGTTCTTTATCCAGTGAAGAGTAAACCTGTCTAAGCCACGAGCCACCAGGTTCTCCAGGGAGACGTTGTCAAAGGCTTTACTAAAGTCCAGGCAGACAACATCCCCAGCCTTCCCCTCATCCACTAGGTGGGTCACCTGGTCATAGAAGGAGATCAGGTTGGTCAAGCAGGACCCACCTTTCCTGAACCCATGCTGGCTGGGCCTGATCCCATGGTTGTCCTGCACATGCCCTGTGAACATTCTCAAGATGAACCTCTCCATAATCTTCCCCGGTACCAAGCGGGGACAGGCTGACAGGCCTGTAGTTTCCAGGATCCTTCTTCCGTCCTTTCTTGTAGGTGGGTGTCACATTGGCAAGCCTCCAGTCATCTGGGACCTCCCCTGTTAACCAGTACTGGTGATAAATGATGGAGAGTGGCTTGGCAAGCTCCTCAACATCATCAACAAGAAAAATCTTTGTGAAGCAGATTTTAAAAAGAAGGTAGGTTTTGTAATCTTGCACAGTTAAGGACACGGATTTTTAATTTTCTGTATTATACTAACTTCTTTCCTTCATGCAGTCTTTGCATTTAGGCTGGAAAGGTGCATGAGCACCAACTCTTTAACACTTAGAATCTGGAGTCTTAATAATGGAGCTCAAACAATACGTGTTTTCCTTGCTATTGATCTCTGTGCACTTGGATATTCAGACTTAGAGAGGACCTATGAACTGTTGTCATCCAAAGTTCTTTATATGATTTTGGTGCTTTGCCAGAAGCCCTTGTAGGGTTTCTAAGAAATTCTAAAAACTGTGAACTTTTGTGAGTAATAATTTGTCAAAAATTTGTTAACCTGAAGGGAGAATAATTTATTTCATAAAATATATGAAAAATAATGTGTTGTTCAAGTACACACTTTAAGTGCCTGGGAGAGACTTGGAACACCATTAAAGTAACACGTTGTAAAATGAAAATATAAATGAGAGACCTCTATTTTCAATTGAGCATAATTTAAAGATATGTCTTTTTCTCTGTGTAGGTGATATTTAGCTGACTTGACTAAAGGTCAATTCAGCATACCTTTTTTTCTAAGCATGTGAAAAACAGTAAGTTAGATTTGATTATCAACTTGCCAGTCATTTCATCTATTTTTTTAAATGGCTTAGATACATTCCTTCTATCAAAAGCTAAATTTTAATTTCTTGAGGCAGATCTTGCTCACATCATTCTTGTTACTCACCACAAATATTTAATACAACTTTATACAAAGTCTGTTGGAAATGGAATACAGAGAAAATGTACACAGAACAAAAATAGAAATGACCAACCTACACCAATGAAGTAATGAGGAAAAATGTCCCATTTTTAAAGCTATTTTAGATCTTAGGAAATATAACAATTTCCTGTTACTCTGCTAACTTTGTGCATATTTGAGAAAAGTAGGACCAGAAAGAAGATGTGATCTAGCCATTGAAACATTTCTTTCTACAGTGCAAGGGAGATAAATACATTAAGTGTCAAGATTTTCATGGGAAGAGGATGCCTCAGAATTGAAGCCCAAAAAGCCCAGCTCATATGTAGGAAACTAGGGGTGGATATTGGCAAAAGGTCATGTTGAAATAGGATTGTATGCTCAAAATCATTCAGGACTCAGTCTACAGTATTATTCTACTAGCGTGTGCTTACTTTTCTTTCAAAAGTGAAGCAAAGATCACTGTTTTCTTTAAAATAAGCTGTAGTCTAAACATATTTCCTGAAAATACATGTGTTTAGACCACTGCTCCACAGCACAGGCAACCAGGGGATTCAGTACTCACTGCTCTCACTAGTGGCTCTGGGCTGTAGAGTTAGTTCTTGCAGAGAAACGTATGTTCAATTCGTGTCCTTTAAGCCTTCTGGACTGAAGAGTTGTATTGATTTATTAATGGCCCATAATTAACAAGTAATCAGAGAACTATACACTTAAGACAAAACTAAAAAATTACAAAAAATAAACTAAAACACTGGACACTTGCAACATTGATACACATTTGCAAATTTCTAAACACCCTTTGCTAATCAACCCCAAAGAGTTCTCATGCACATGTCTGCTCACAAGCACACAGACACACACCCTGTTCTTCCCAGCTGTGGGGTTTTCAGCTGACAGCACCCATCTGCCTCACCTACCCTGTCTCCTTCCTAGGGTCTCCAAGGTTTCTCTGGACTGCTTTACTGCGGTGGTCCAGTTGGGACCACAGATAAACATGAATCTTATTTGCAACAATTATTTGACAGGAAGAAGGCTTTAGTCTAGCTCTCAGGACTGTTATATATTTTATATTAATCACTGACAGACCAGAATAAAGATAATAGCTCCAACAAAAGCTATTGAGACTACCTGCACTTATAATGACTCTCTTGAGATGAGAGTTTAGCTTGGACACTTCTGTAAAATAAAAACACATGGTTTCAAGAACCCTAACATAGAGAAAGGACTTGAATCAGGGTTTCCAGCATCCTGGGTAATAGCTTTAAGAATTGAGCTATTGAGAAAGAAAAGCAGAGATTATTTCATTTATCCTGTGAAAAGAAATTAGAATCTCTTACTGAATTCTCCGCAGGGCACAATCCTTTAGGCATGTTCAGAGAATGTCTAGATTATTCCTCTGAGTGTGCACAGGAGCAGGGCTTAGTGACTGAGTGACTGAAATATCAAAAGCTACACTGCCTATGGAACCTAGCGTCATCCAGAATTAGGCAGTATATGGAGTACTTCAGCAATGTAATGAAATTCTGCTTAAAATTAATTTTACAGTAGGTATTATGGGTTTTCTTTGTTTTCTGTTTTACAAATGTGGTCTTCAGCTTCAGTGTCCTTTAGGGTACTGTCGTGGTTTAGCCCCAGCCGG
>NW_010529452.1:0-1333 GCF_000687285.1 Phaethon lepturus | reverse complement strand
TTCACAATGAGCGTGGTGAAACACTGGAACATGTTGCCTGTTGGGATCACCCTGCATGGCTCGACCGGTGTTGAACGATACCAGTTGGGGGAGAAGGATGGACTTCACAACTCTATGAGAGTTATATTCCGAAGCCGTTTATTGTCTTGTCTGACTCCAATATATATCATAATTTTCGCTTAGTCACTGCGCACACACTCATGATTGGTTACAGCTTGTTACACACACTATTGCAATTGGCTATATACAAAATATCACGCGCTGTCCACGCGCCCCTCACACAGTCAGGATTGCTGCTTGCAGGTGTTCCTGTTTTCCTCGCTTCTTCTTAGTTGATTACCACAGCTCCTTCTCCTCAAGGCCGAGCCGTGCAGATATCCAGCTGTTTACCAGCTTCTCAGTGCCACAGCTCCTTCTCCTTAAGGTCGAACCGTGCAGCTCAATGCCACAGCTCCTTCTCCTTAAGGTCGAGCCATGCAGGGTGATCCCAACAGTTGCCCAGAGAGGTGGTAGATGCCCTGTCCCTGGAAACATTCAAAGTCAGATTGGATGGGGCTCTAATAACCTCATCTAGTTGATGATGTCCCTGCTCACTGCAGGGCAGGTTGGACTAGATTACCTTTAAAGGTCCCTTCCAACCCAAACTGTTCTATGATTCTATGTGTATGAATGTCTGCTTCTAGAGTTGCCCTTAACTGCTTTTGTAGATTGAATTAGCATCTGTCAATATTTTTTGGAGACAAGAGTCTAGGAAATACTTTTTGGTTCCTATTTGAAAGTGCTTCTTGTAGCAATATTAATTTATATCTGACGTGACTATGGAACTCTCAATAGTTATAAAACTTCTGAAAAGAGTATGAAGCACTGTAAAAATGAGGTGGTGTGTTGTCTACATGAGCATGAGACGGACATGTTAAAACAGTAGATGCAAGATACTCTGAGGGAATGTAGTGATGTTTTATTATTCAGTGTAAGCTCCCCAGGAAATTACACCTCGTTCAGTAACTTAAATCAGTCCTACAACACCTAAAGGATTTTTTGTCAGATTGCACCTTTGTGAAATGTTTGGAGAACAGAGGAGGGGATTTACTTTCAAAGAACTTGTGTAATAATATATGTGTTGGTGTTCATTATGCTTGTTAGAGTCGGTCAAATTCAGATTTGAAGTCACTCTTCAGAATTTTAGGTAAATATGTTTTTTTGAATGCTCATACTGTCATATAGCTAGGTTTGCCAACTGAGCAACTGTTAATTGTTTCGTTCACAGGAAGTGGTGAATATATTGAGAGTAATGAACAAGCACAACTGTATTTGGTTTGTGTGGCAAGGTTTT
>NW_010529451.1:0-12495 GCF_000687285.1 Phaethon lepturus | reverse complement strand
TTTTTTTTTTTTTTTTGCTTCCTTCTGTGGAAACAAAACAAAGCTCTTGGCAAGGCAGCCTGCACTTACAGTCCTCTTCCTTCTCCTTTGTGAAGTGTGATGTCACCACTTGGCACTGGGAAAGCCATTGTTTCGGTGAGACTCCCATAAATGGCCTTTCTGTGCTCCTGATTTACATGTTAAGAAATTGGATGGGAATTGCTTGCTGTGGTGACTCCCACTTTCCTTTCAGTTAAACACATTTTGTAGTAAATATCCACAGGATACATTGTTATTCATGGTACATCCTGTCTACCACCTAAGCACTCTGTTGTTGTTTTCTGGAACTCTCAATTTGAACGGAATTTGAATTTGCAAAATAAAGCTCTTCTTCCCTTCTCTCTTTTCTCCTCCCTCTCCTTCCAAACATTACAAATGTTGGCTCTGATATTTGAACATTTCAATACTAGAACAAAGAGAACTTGTTTCTTTATTTCAGAAGTAAACTCATAATGGTGGCACACTTCCAGAGCGGTGTACTATTCCTTACAGAATCATATTTACTATGCCTTAGACAAGTCATGGCAAAACTATTCTATTTTGAAACTGCTCAGGATTGATTCATTTTATAATCAAACATTCTCTTCAAGATTGCTAAAAAGAGTGGGGTTAAACTAGAAGATAAATGAATTTTTGTGATGAAAGAGCTAGATAAAACTCACGACAGCCACAGTTCTCCCACAGTCTTCTCTTAGTAAATATCTCTTATCTTTGGTAAATAACTTTATCTGAGTTTCTTACCTGTAAAATGGGAAAAATACTTCTGCATGGTTTTGAGGAGGGTTTGGGTTTTTGTATAGGTTTTTTTTTTCTTTTTTTTTAATTGATTTGAAGCTCTTAGGAACAGAGAGTTCCATGTGTGTACAAGAACTACCACAGTGGATATCTGACCTCAGATGAGCCCTCCATGAGCCATTGCGATAAAATAACTAATAACAATTAAATCCCAAATCCCAAAGAAGCTCAAACTTGGTGGAAGTTCATATCCGATCTGAATCATTTTCCTCTCTGACAGGATAAGCACATTGTAAACAATGGCAAAAAGTCCTCTGGCTTCCAAAAAGTCGGTACCCCCCAATAATGAACCACATCGTTTGGAGTACTACTCAGATCTGTATTCAGGGTTCAGGCAGTTCTCAGTTGCAGGAAAAAGCTTGATGATGTGATTACTTCTATTTTTTTTTAAAGCTTTTAAAAATATGCCTATGATGAACATTTGCCATCTCCATTTGTTTGAATGTGATAGGCAGGATCCCTGGTTGATGTAAGTCAATGTTGCTCTGATTTACACCATATTAGGTTTGGCTCTCTGCCTTTTAAATAAAAAGGGAGCTCAGATATTGTTGTAAGTACTGCTGTGAGCTATTTTTACTTAGTCAACCAAGAAAAAATATCACCACCCTAAATAAAGAGAGTTTTAACAAGTCCTGAGTAGGTACTCTGGGGCTGTGAAAAATCTGTTTCTTCTCAGTGAGCATCTGGAACCCCCAGTGGAGCTCTGGCCTGTTCCCATATGCTTTTCTTCCAGCAATAACACTGGAGAGTGGCAGTTTCCCATCAGCTCTGCGGAGCAGAACTGTAACCTCAGGAAGGAGTGAATAAACATCATTGCCAAGCAGCAGCTCCTGAGGAGAAGGGTGAAATTTCACGTGTTTAGTTCATGTGGAGAAAGGAATGTTGACCAAGTTCATCTGAATGATTGGAAAAATATCCTGGGCTTCATTAAAATTACTTTCTCCTTCTGAGGGCTTGACAGCTGCTTTCTGTTTCATGACAGCAACATTTTCCAACAACAAAATTGCCAAATAATGCTGAAGCAACCTTTATGGAAAGAATTATTAAGCAACTTGCTTATAATTAGGTAGACAAAGGAGATGCGTTTTTAGACACACTTTACGTTGTGAGTACTGGATAAGACTGTAATTTCTGTTTTATCAGACAACATGTGTGCCTAAATGCAACGTCAATTTAATATTCAAAAGCCTATTTACTGTTTTGAGAATAAGAAGCTGATTGTTTTGAGAATAAGAAGCTGATATACTTTACAGTTGTTAAAATCCAGCTAATGCAACTAAATGTTATTATTTAATTAAGAACTTCACAAAG
Organism: Phaethon lepturus; assembly: GCF_000687285.1. Taxonomy (NCBI): domain Eukaryota; kingdom Metazoa; phylum Chordata; class Aves; order Phaethontiformes; family Phaethontidae; genus Phaethon; species Phaethon lepturus. The sequence continues at coordinate 10,350 of NW_010529451.1, read as the reverse complement.
CAAGAGATGTTAGTGTATGCAACAATATGTCTTCTAGCAGATAATGCATGTTTCCAAGCAGGATGTCTGAAAAAATACAAATGAACTCATCTGGAACTTGGAGTAAAATAAATTAAGACAATGAAGAGAAAAAGATAGGGAGACAGCAACCAGTGAAAAAAAGGGAGAGAGCGAACAGATATAGTAGAAAAAGTTATATATAGTATGGAAAATAAGTTAACAAGGATTTGAAAACATCTGGAATACATTTCTGGAATGTCTCTGAAAAACAAAACAAACCACAGGAGGAAAGTCAGACTAAGTGTTACTCAATTCTTTTCTTCCTTTCCTTTTTATAGAGGGGGGGATGCAAAAAATGTTTGATGTTAATGGAAAATTCCTTCCAGTATATGTGTTCTGCCTTCATAGGCCTCAACTGAGTAAGCACAAACCTAATTTTAAACATTTTGACAGCTCCTTAAAAATCAGTGGGATTATGTTTGTGTTAGAATTAGGTGAATAAAAGGGCCTGAGTTAAAACCTCTTTCTAGTGATTTTGGTGAGCTTTGGAACAGGCTGGTTCCAAATGCCTTGCCTTCAATGTCCTATACCTTGAAATTCACAGAATTAAAAGTTGATATTTTCTAACTGAACAAGACCTATAGAAAGACCAGTATTGGCCCAGAGTCCGGTGAAGCACACTTTTGACTTGGTTCAACCTCAGTATGCAAAAAGTATTAAGGGTGGAGAGGCAAGTCAAAAAAAAGTTTGCACATCTGTAAGGTACCATTTAACAGTTTTTGCTGCGAATATAAGAAGCATCCAAAAGTAAAGATTTTCAGACCTGCAAATATGATACATGTGATGTGTATCATACTTCATTTTACAGGTATACTTTGTGTTGGTCAAAAATTATTAATTGCTCTTGTTGAGACATTTATCCATCCAAAGAATACAACAATTCTGGTGTTAGCCACAAGTCCAGGTTTTTATCTGAAACAATGACTTGAATCTCCTTTATCCCATTCTTGTGAAAAAAGCAGTGTTACTCAGACAGGGGCCACGAGTGCATCAGCAAAGCTGATGTCATGAGAAAGGGATCAGGCCTAATGTTCCTGAGGTCTTCTAAGTTGGAGAGTTTGCAAAATACTGTGAATTCTGGACTTGAAACAAGCTGATATATTCCAAAGACAGTCAATTTGCTCTGAAAAACAAACAAAACCAGTACAAAAGTAAAACTCTAGGGAATTTTGGGTCTTCTTTCTTCCCACGCTCCATTATTCCCAACCCACTGCCCTCTCATGGAATTGCTCAGGGCTCAGGATCCCTTAGAAATAACGATGCTCTGGTTACCAGTACTAAGAAAGGATTGTCTTTGTGGCCATGCTTGCTAAAGCCATATTCTAGTTTAAGCCAACCTGAAAACAGAGATCTGAAGCATAAAGATTGTAACTGGCCTTAGTGGTGATCCTGTCTCATCATCTGCGGTCTAACCCTGGCCACGGACAGTTTTTGTGAAAAGAGGAGGCATATTTCAATGCATCTCACTTCTGTCATCTTCTTCACTGAATGCCCTACAATTACTATTAAAAAAAAAAGTTCTGCTTCTTAGACAATTATGTCACTCATCAAGTTTTTGTTTTTGAAAATGGAAGCTCAAAATTCTCATCTTTAATACTCTAAAACAGAACCCTGTATCAGTTGGAGTTAACCACCCCCAATCAAACATATTATATCATAAGGTTTGCAGGCTCTACGAGAAGAATCCAGAACTTATGTTTATGTGGATTCCACATACATAGAAATTTTCTATGGTAGTAATGGAGTTACTTCTGTACAAAATCTGAGCAGTTAGAGAGTTCTCCTAGAAAAAAAAGAAGATTATGGTTTAATTCCCTATTCATTTTCCAAACTGATTGCCTGAATAATGAAACAACAGTCTCTTCTGAGGGGCTGAGAATGACAAGCTGAGTTATTGTGGTCTCAGCCAATGTGCAAAAGACAAGTCAGATTTCTTTGCCCAGAAAGAGGCAAAAGGCTTTGGTATCTTGTGGTTAGAGTTCTCACAGGAAAACCTCAGTAATCCAAATGTTGTTGTCTTGTACATTAAGCTTAAATTGTATAAAATTTATAAGGAGATGTTTTGTGGTCAGCTGTAACACAAATGAAGATCTTTCTTACAATTTCTTTATTAGCATCTTGTTTTCTGAAGTCGCCAGAAGATAAGCTGTAATAGACTCTTTCTGTTAGATCTTATCTTGACAATATGACATTAAATATGTCAAGAACTAAAAATAACTCTGCAGTATTTTAATCAATTCTTTTCCTGCCAAAATATTCTGTATGAATTTTATACACTACCTGAGCCCAGACATAACAATTAAATAACTGCAGTGTATTTTTATTTAATCTTACAGTTCCAGTTAAGGACACTTTCACACAGGATTTTTGGTGATGTATATTTAACGGAGACAAGTATGCAAAGTAGTGTATTCAGGGCAGTACTACTTGAAAAGCAAATGTAATTTGCATTATTGATAGATAAAGAAAAGTACGAAAGGTTTAATGGAATTTAATGAGCAGGTCTTGTGATTACAACGTATTCCCAATAGCATGTCTCTATTATCTCAGTATTATAGCAACCCTAGAGTCTCTTAGTAGAAATGTGTGAGCTTTTCCCTTCTTCTGCCACAGCCTCTATAGCTTCTTCATCCAGTGCCTTTCCATTGTCTTTGGAAGAAATAGCAGCATCACAACTTTCCTTCCACTCACTGACTCCCACTGTGCAACCTGCTTCAAACGACAAAATATAATCACAATGGCATGAAATTCTCTTATTCATATACATTCGCCAGCTGCAGTAATTGCATGATGAGCGTGAAATACCAGGGGAATCCTCCTATAAATTGGCTATTGAACAGACAGCAATCAGAGATGGCAAAATTATGATTCTCTGATGCTAAAACTCTTGTCCTTTCTGCGTATTAACCGAATTATTTATTTTTCTGTATCTGCTACAGAATGGGTGATTAGGTGTTGCCTTGAAACGTTGTACTGAAAAATGTAATCTTCATTTCATATTTCATTCATATCAGTTCACAGTCAGTTAGGACAATCCTTAGTTCGGCTGCTGTTTTTGTTGTTGGTAGGTGTTGCACAGGAACCATTTAAGCTTATGGCTAGTTGATCAGTAGGTCATTTCCATCATAGCCTTTGTTACTTATGCTTTCTGCCATTGGCAGTGGTGCATGCGATGTGTTACAATTTCTGTATGCTATGTGTCACTATGTCTGCTACCCTCACTTCTATTTATCAAGAAAATGACATGTTTAAAATAGAAAATAATAAATACATTAATGGATTCTCTGTTATGATGAAAATTCAATTTATAAAATTAATTAAAACAGACATGTATACATGTTATATTTTCAATCACCAAAAGACATAAGAACAGAGTGGTCCATCTCTGTGTGCTAACAAAGTTTCTGTGGATAATGGTTTCTTTTCAGGGAATAGCAACTTTAGAATCTTTTATTTCTGTGGAAATGTTTTGGTATTTGTTTTTGGTTTTGTTTTTGTGGCTTTTTTTAATGAGAATAGCCAGTACTGGAAAACTAGGTGATTTTTGATTAAGAAATTCATTATTTCAGAAGTGTCACTATAGTGACACTTTATGGGACTGTAATTGTTTCAGATATCTATTCCCTTCTCTGTATTGTTCACTATGGAAAAATGGATAAGCAATACAGTCACAGTAAGGGGAAAATGCTGTGATACGTTATGGGAGATGTCATCTGATTGAAAATTATGTGACAGGAGAATATAGTCATCGAATTACTAGTGTGAAACTGTTTAAAACCTTAAATTAAAAACTCTTAATATTCTGCTGAAAATTATCAGCCTTTATTTTCTTCCTTTTTAAATATGTTTTTTTGAATATTTTCTGACTAGGGATAGGTGAAAAAAACAGCTACCTTGAAGTCAAATGAGTATTCCTGAAAACTCTTTCTTCTAGTATTTGGCCAGCTATAACATACCACTATTATTCATTCAGAAACCCAGTGAATTGAAGAGACAGACAGGCTGTGAGTGTCATGTTAATTGGTAATAATGCTGTAAAGCTAGTGGCAGTACATATTAAACTGGAAAGAAATTACGCAGTAAAATAATGTCAATGTGTCCTGGTTTCAGCCAGGGTAGAGTTCATTTCCTTCACAGAAGCTGGCGTGAGGCTGTGTTTTGGATTGGGATGAGAAAATGTTGATAACATGCTGAAGTTTTGAGCTGTTGTTGAGCAAGCAAGGACAGTCCAACTTCTTGTGCTGGCCTGCTGACAAGAAGGCTGGAGTGCACGGGAAGCTGGGAGGGGACACAGCCAGGACAGCTGACCCAGGCTGGCCAAAGAGATATTCCATACCATATGACATCATGCTCGGTATATAAAGCTGGGATGAAGAAGAAGGAAGGGGTGGAGGGATGTTCGGAGTGATGGCGTCTGTCTTCCCAAGAAACCACTATGCATGATGCTGCCCTGCTTCCCTGGAGATGGCTGAACCCCCGCCTGCCCGTGGGGAGTAGTGAACAAATTCCTTGTTTTGCACTGCTTGCGTGCGCGGCTTTTGCTTTACTTCTTAAACTGTCTTTCTCTCAACCCATGAGTTCCTCCGATTCTCTCCCCTGTCCCACCGTGGGGGAGTGAGTGAGCGGCTGCGTGGGGCTTAGTTGCTGGGTGGGGCTAAACCACGACACAATGAGACAAGCTGAGGTCTATGGGAGTGACTTTTGTTTATTTGTAGGATGAATCTCACTTGGTCATACAGGTTCTAAAATTAAACACAAGGCCTCAATTCAATTTGAGTTTAATGGGAGCAACATCCCATACTGGGGACAGAGCTGAGCCAACATCCTTCTAGATAACTGAATGTCTTGATAAACATTACAGTGAAAATTAGCCAAGAAAAGGGTGTTGATTTATGGAAATTTTTTGGTTTTATTGTCAGTTAAACAACTTTATCGTGAATCTAGCATCTTATTGCTAGTGATACAACAGTTCATCCTGCATTGGTTACTTTGACCCTTGAACAGGGAACTCATATAAAAAGTGTTCAATATATGTATTATTTCTCAACAGGTAGTGCCGTTTTGTTGGTTGTCAGTCACTGATTCACTCCGACAGGATGAAGGAAACTCTTAATGCAGAGGCAGAAATATTGTTGGCTCTTTAATTCCTTACAATTCCAGATCTTTAATTTGTTATTTATGAAGTAGTAGAATTTAGTAGGACAATCTGAGCTAAAACATGCAATTCATTATTCTCCAGATTTCTTTACAACTTTATTCATTTTGAGGAAATTACAGGAAGCACAAAATAATTCCCCTAGAAATGAAGTAGCTGATACTTTACATTTATTACAGCTATGAAGCCTTCAAGGTAGTAATAATTTTTCATTCTCAACAATAGTTTTACAGAGAATGCTTAGAGACTTGCAAAAGATGATTAACAGGCTGTGCATTCCCATGTAATGGCATCATGCTACTAATTCCCTCCAAAATAAGTTTGCCATTCACTACCAACTAGGAAAGAAGTGGAAAGTCTTGGCATTTTGCTCAAATTATCTGCTTTCATAACCTTTCATTTTCAAGTCAGGGACAAGAGCTTTTCTAAAAAATGTGCAAGTCTACAGGTTATATTTACCATAAATGTATATTGTGTCTGCACTCAAGTTTTTTTATTAAAAATACAGAAGATTTTAAAACTAGAAGGACATCAACTAATAATACAGTTGCAACAACTCATGGGGAATTTCTGAACCCACAATTAAAACTCTGTTATACCAATGTTTGAAAAATGTCACTGATTGTGAAAAATAAAAACCTTTGATTTCTTTCTTCTTTTTTTTTTTATTTTCTTTTACTACTCAGTGTTTTGTTTTATGTATAGCACTAGCATGATAGGATCTGTTCTTCCTAAATTCTGAACTTTTACAAGAAATGTGAAGAACATATATAGTAAAATTCACCAGTGGGTGAATCAGATCATTTTTACAAAGTTACTTGTGTGATGTGAATTCTAAAGCTCATAAATCATTATTGCCATCAAATTTAAGTTACATTTACCTTTAGCAGTTCTCAAAATGGGTTTTTTTGGTTTTCTTTTTAATCAACAACAAAAAAGTGTCTGGAGATATTTAGTAATTGAGCATCAAGCTCCTAGATTACAATTTAGAATGGAAGAAAAAGAAGGGAGAGCTCTGCAAAAATCAGTTGTATTTGAGATGCTATGGAATTAGTTAAAAACTGTTTAAACACATACTGGGCAACAGATTCCCTCTGAGCAAAGTGAAGCTCTAATTCATGCAAAGATTTCCGCTAACGTCTTGAAGAACAGGATACAATTTGAAAGTTTTTTATGCAGCCCAACTCGGAGCTGACATAGTGGCTCTTTACTCATAATGTATGTCACAAACGTAGTTAAATAAAACAATTCTTAGGTAACATATCTGACTTTAAATTCAAAGATTGTTCAGGCTAGAGGAGCACTTTGTTTAGTAGTATTTGCTGGGAATGTGCTAATTCTTCCTCAGAATAACATTCTTGTGGAATGTCAAAGAACAAGCAGAGAAATAAATCTTGACAATTGTTTCAAATGCAATTTAAAATGAACAATGGAAGGATTTGAGGTGTTACAGTGGTTTTCAGGAAACTTGCCACATCCTACCTCAGGCCCACATATTACGTGACTGAGCAAGTTCACGTTATTACACCTTGAAACAAATCTCAATATCTCCGAGTTTCTTGATTACAGCCTGCAAATATTTGCTTTGATTTTGTGAAAATAACAGGACTTTCCAAAGAATTTTTGCAGGAGGATGCTTGACTTGGGATATTAAATTTACTTAGAAACTCCTAGATGTTGATTAGTCATAGAGCCCTGAGCAGGACTGACTGTTTCTCAAAACAAGGCATTAGACATTGATCACTGTGATCTATGAATTAAATGAAAAATGGATTCTACAGGTTTTCTGTTCATACCCAGAGCCTTTATCAACATCGTCTGGAAGAAAGTTGTAGTCTGCCATTACATTCTGTATACGTATTTTGGGACATAAAATTCTTATTAATAAGTGTAAATCTTCTACTCAAGAGGGAATGGTCTGCTTAAAGAGTATTTACTGCAGCTGGTAACTACAGAAAATGCTCTTTTAAAAAAATGCAGGAGATCCCTGCTTTTAATGCTGAATATTCAGAATTCTTAATATCATCCTAAGCAGTTTGTTACAAAAGTGGTGCATGAGCTTTTGCTTGAATATTAGTGGATTGCACATAATCCAATGGGGCTTTTCTGGACTTTGGCATTTGCAACTCAATACTCTGGTCTTCTTGTAACCTCAGGTGGGTAAAAACACCATCACAAGTGAAACAGAGCAGATATCAGTATGATTCTGTGAATTTACAATGTTATGGATTACAGACGTCTAATGAGACAGTTGTAGAGAACACGTACTGGAATTAAGAAACCAAGGAAAAGAGCCTGATTTATTGAAGTGGTCTTTTATTTAGGTCTCTACCAAAATTATGAATGAATTTAAAATGCAGCCTTCAAGACAAAATTTGATTTTGTTGTTTATTTCTGTCCTTGTCTTCATTGCCCTGTAAAAATCTCAGGTTTTGATATTTATTACTGATTCAATTCTGAGTATGATTCAGTAGTGTGGATGTTGTGCATTGCAAGGCTCTTAAATTTATAGGATTTCTGCATGTGCCAATGTGTCAGCTTTACTGCGACTTACAGCACCTTTAGCTGTATCTGCTTTGTGGTAAGTGTCTCTTTGTAGCAAAATGCTGCCATAAAATGGACTAAATGAACAACTACATCTTTTTAATAATCTGTTTATATAGTCTAGCAGAGCATGCATAATTTGTGGCCATTTATATATATGATTTCTTTTCTTGTTTTTGTGTCCTTTCTACCAAACGTGCTTCTTCTGTCAAGTTTCCCAAGGCAGCTTCAGGTCATAATCAGAGCCCTATCAACTGAGTTAGCAACATTTTCAATACAATAACAGTATTTGTTTGCTTAGGAACTTCCTTGTTTAGTGTTTCAAAGTGCATTATAAAACCTTAAATAGCACAGTCAGCTGGGGTTAAAATTTCCTTTGTTTGTTTGGGTACTTCTCCCCCTTTCCTCCCCTCTCCCCAGAGACACAGGCTAACTAATAAGCAAATGGGGGAGAGGACTATGGCTGTGCATCTCCCCCAGCCCTCATTAGCCACAGAGCATGTGTGTTCCCATGTCACATGTCACAACCCCAGGAAATGCCTTATGACCCCCTACCCTCCATTAGGATCAATTCTGTACCAATTCTGTATCTATTCCTGTCTCTGTGTGGCTTGTGAATAGATAATTGCAGCAAAAGTATTTCACTTCTAATGATCATTTATTATTTGCAACTGGCATAGCAAAACAGATAAGTTTGGCTGGCCCTGATTATAACTTTATGAAATAAAAGTGAGATTGGCCAAGTCAGTTTGCTGCTCAAGGGTACATGTTTTTCATGGCATTAAAAAGAAGAATATTCACCTGTTGCACAGAATATTAGGGGAAAAGACATTTCTGTTCCCATGTAAAGGGTAGCTTGAAAAAAAGAAAAGTTGCTGTAATGCTCCCATAATGTGAGAATTGAAAATAAGCTGATAGACTACTTTTCTTGGAGGAGCAGGATTTCACCATCTGGATGGAAACTGGACAGCTGGAAAGAACTGTCCCTGTGACTCTCAGCGGTGTCAGGCAGTGCGTGATCCAAATGCATGATCCAAAAACGTTTTCATCACCAAATGCCGGACAGATACAGTGTTTGCTCTACAGGATAACAGTGATTGAATTCCTCCCTGTTTTCGGAGGGCAGCAAAATGGGGTGACACTTGAGGAGATGGCTTACAGGTTTCTCAGGAACTTTACCGAAGAGTTAGAGATGGAAGTTGCGTTAGATAAGAGCTGGGCAAAACCACGGGAACAGAAGAAAACATGGAGATGGAGAGAGGAAATTAAACATGGAAAAGGAGGGAGCAACTGGGAATTGATGGGTATGTAAGAACTATGTGTCTAAGTTCAAACAACTAAGTTTGAACAACACTGCCGTTATAGTGCGTGGAGAGAATCAAGCACTTTGACATCCCTGAATAGACTACTGGCACAGGTTAAACAGACCTCTCCCCACCAGCTATGAGGGAAACCTACAGCCCAACAGACTACTCCAGATTTAGGTACCTAAAACTGGGTGAAATGAGTCTGACTTACACAGACGTTGAAAAATGAGATGATCTCAATGCTAGACTGACATTTAGATATGGGGTTAGATTTCCCCATACAGGCCTATTAGACTAATCTTTATTGATTTTCTACATTGCAATTTTTCCTAAGAACCTGCTTCCTCCAGTATGATAGCAAACAGTACCTGAGAAATTAATTATGATCTTGCAGCAAATGAACGTGTTGCAAATTGTCTTCTTGCCTTATTAGATATAGAAGCCCAAAGTTGTGTAGTAAATGTAGCAAGAGAAGTGGTGAGAAAGAAAGCGTAGTTTAATAATTAAAACAACTGAATGCTGTGAAAATCCAGATCTTTGCATCAGTGACATTTCTGATGGAGCCAAGCAATTCTCTTAAATCAAATTTTTCACTAGTAGCCACTACTGCACATTACTCATTTTCTGATTGCCCAACCTGGGTCACATGGGGCCAGATTTTCAAAAACTGAGCACTCACAGCTGCAAATGAAGTCAGTTATGCTTGAAAAGTGTTCTAAAAAGTGTTGTTATTCCTGAGCTTGTGTGTTTCAAGTAGGGAATCTAAAATAAGTGCATAAACTTGACAACATTGATGTTTATCTGTGCCTCAGCTCTCCGTTTGTTATATAGGAATAATAGCCCCATCAAACTCTCAGGGGTAGTGTGAAGTGAAAATCACCTCTTGTATAAAGTATGTCAACCCCTCACACAAAAGACCACAGAAATAACTATAATGACCTTATATTTCTTTCAGAGTTTAGCTAGTGTGCTCTAAATAAGATCTAGAGACACATTGCACCAGAAGAATAGAAAGAAATATTTAATAACATTCATTCACTTTGTTAGGCTTGGAAAATAAAAAAGATTTAGCTTGAGTCTCTAACTGACACACATACACAGACAGGCAAGACGAAGATTGCACTGAAAACATCCCTTCTGAGGTGCTTAAAAGCGTACTATTTCTTTTATTTTATTTCAACATTAATATTTGCTTTGTATTACCAGTGTGCACAAACCTTTCTGGGGTTTTGGAGATATGGGGCTAGGGGTGGTTTTATTTTGTTTTGTTTTGTTTTATTTTAT
>NW_010529450.1:0-2024 GCF_000687285.1 Phaethon lepturus | reverse complement strand
TCTTTTCCAACCTTAATGGTTCTGTGATTCAGTGATTCTGTTGTCTCTCTCATCCTGCTGGAGTGGCTGAGGCGAGTGATAGAAGGCTGTGTGGGTGCTTAGCGTCTGGCCGGGGACAACCTACAACAACTCAAGAATGGCATATCAGAATCTGGATACTGTCTAATGTTCATATGTTCTCAGGTCCACCTGTTAAAATGGAAGCTGAAAAACTGGAGACAATGTCTTAAATTATTTGAACTCTGAGGAAAATAAAAGCCTAATTGTCAGAGACACAAACTTAAATTTGCCTGTCAAAAATGTAAAAAAAATGAATTGGTTGCATGGCATAAGCATCTTTAGAGGAAGAAAGGTACTTAAGGGGTCTTTATTGTATCAGAAAAAAGACAACACACATACAGATGAAAACCTGTATGTGTTAAAAATAGGCACATTTTTTAAACAGACAGAAATTAACCATCTGTACAAATGGCCAAGGAAAGGGAAAAGCTCTCTATCTCTTGCTATCCTGCCTTGAAGACATATTTTAGCATGTTATTAAGATCAGTGTAGGGGTTCATGTGAAAATCTATGGCCCATAAAAAACAAGAAGTCATCTGAGATGATCTCAGGTTCATTCTTATCGTGGTTTAACCCCAGCTGGTACCTAAGCACCACACAGCCACTCGCTCACTCTCCCCTGGTAGGATGGAGGAGAGAATGGGAAGAGTAAAAGTGAGAAAACTCATGGGTTAAGATAAAGACAGTTTAATAGGTAAAGAAAAAGGTACGCATGCAAGCAAAGCAAAACAATAAATTCATTCACCACTTCCCATTGGCAGGCAGGTGTTCAGCCATGTCCAGGAAAGCAGGATTCCATCACGCCTAACGGTTACTTGGGAAGACAAATGCCATAACTCCAAGTGTCCCCTCCTTCCTTCTTCTTCCCCCAGCTTTATACGCCGAGCATGATGTCATATGGTATGGAATATCCCTTTGGTCAGTTGAGGTCAGCTGTCCGAGCTGTGTGCCCTCCCAACTTCTTGTGCACCCCCATCCTACTCGCTGGTGGGGTGGTGTGAGAAGCAGAAAAGGCCTTGACTCTGTGTAAGCACTGGTCAGCAGTAACTAAAACATCCCTGTATTATCAGCACTGTTTTGGTCACAAATTCAAAACAGCCCCATACTAGGTACTATGAGGAAAATTAACTCTATCCCAGCCAAAATCAGCACATTCTCCACTCCTTATTCCATGCCATTTATGTCATGCTCAGGTACCACACTATCCAGTAGAATCTCATTAACCACCACCCCCCTTCCCATCCTTTGATATAATACACAGATATCATTCCCTTAGTCGATGGACCACCCCTGTGAAATGTCTTTAAAAAGTCCATAAACGTCCATTGAGTTCATTTAGTCCATGACTTTGGGCTCCATCTCTTATGGTGGTCACTCAGGACAGGAGAGGTGGTGCATTGCGTGGAGTTACTGGCCACCAAAGCCAGCTCAGGTCAGGTCGCTGCTGTACTTGCACTGCTTCTTGTAAGGCTTGTCCTCCATTGGTTCAGGTGGTTCCTGCTACAGTAATTCCTATAACATGCAACTCAAATCATGGGTTACAACAATTTAAAGGTATTTCCTTTACAAGCCTCCATCCTGGCCCCTTTGGACTGGACCATAGGGTTTGCCATTGCAATGAACTCCTCCCCTTGCCCCTGCTCCGGCTTGGACTTATCCACAGGCTGCAGTCCCTCACAGGTGTACCTGCTCGAAGTAGAGCCTTACGTATGAGCCACAGTCATGGCCTTACCCACAGCCACAGTCGCTTCGAGGTGCACCTGTTCCAAAGTGGCCTTATCCATGGGCCACAATGCCTTCAGAGATATACCTGTTCCAGTGTGGCCTTAACCACAGCCACAGTCCCTTCAGAAGTAAACCTGGTCCAACATGGCCTTACCCATGGCTGCAGCCCCTCCAGGGCTGTACATGCTCTGTCATGGACTTATCCATAGCCATACACTTTGAGGTGCTCCAGCATGACC
>NW_010529449.1:72248-82569 GCF_000687285.1 Phaethon lepturus | reverse complement strand
GGGGGGGGAAGTCAAATTAAGATAAGAGTTTTGCCTGTGCTGTGGAGTGTGGGAGCCCATGAATTATTTCTGTCCGACTTCCCAGGGCGTTCCCAAAAGGCTGGTAGTATTTTTCCTGCTCATCTCTCTATGATTGCCCAAGATTTTAATTTGATTCTCTCAGGAGCGTGTATATGCTCTGACTTACAGAATATCGTTTGTATTTCAGTGGCAGTGGTAGGAAATACCATTGCTCTCGCGGAAGTTAAATGCAGCAGATTCACTTTGTGTTGTAGTTACTCCGCTATGGCGTACTCTCTCAAGCTGCTTAATTTTTGTTTTTCTTATGCCTGCTCTAATTTTCCTTTTGTCTTCAGTGCTAAGCTCCCATGAGTGTGGGCTAAAAGGCTGTCAGCCAGCTTATTTCATGAGGAAGAATGAAAAGAATTGGGGCAGCTTTTCTCGAGAAGAGATGTCAGAGCAGAAGGAAAGGTGCAGTGGTCATCATCATGTGGGACAGCGCTTTTTTGAAGGGGACTGATGGAGTAATTCTATTTTTTTGCATCTGTGCTGGATAGTACAGGAAACACTGAGCTTAAATGTATTATGTTAAACACTAAAGCAAGTTTTCTACTGGTAAGGCTGGTGGAGCCCTGGAACAGAGGCGGTGGCCGTGGGAGGCTGTGAAGGACTGGTTAAGCGTGTTAGGTATCCAGAATTACTTAGGGAAAAAATCTGCCTTGTCTAGAGATTCTGTAGTAGTCTAAGGGCTTGGAGGCCCGTTTCGGCCTTGTTTTCTGTAATTCCACGGTAGTGGCAGTTTTAACTCCCATTAAAACCTGAGAATGTCCAATTTCTTATGCTGAAGACAGCTAAATTAAAATGTATAGCTGCTCTGAGCAGATGGCCTGGTGCAAATGCACGCCTTTGCTATGGTGGTGTTTGCTGTTGAAACACTATTGCTGATTCATGTATGATTTTTTTAACATCACTACGTTTGGTACAGTGGCTTCTCTGCTGCTTGTGAAAACACGTTCTGTGTTTCCTTTCTATATGGTATTTCTCATACGAATTTGTATAATGAAAAAATGTTAAAATACGTGTTAACAGCTCAGCTGGTTGACATCATGCCGTAGATTTGATGATACTAGTTTACTAAGTGCAATTGAATGCAATCTTTACCCCTTGAACAACTGTAGTAATAAACTGAACTAATGAGGTAGATGTTAAAATTGTATTAGCTGTCCAGAAGAAATATTTTAATAGGTGCAGAAAACATTACTTTTAATGTCAGGGACATTTCTTGTGATTTTTCTGTTTCTAGATGAAGAGGACATGCAGCGTGCCTTTTTTAACACACAGATCCCCCTCCCCCCCCCAAAAAAAAAAACCCAAACAAACAAAATCCTGGAAACCTACAATGGTTGTAGGTTTTTAGCTACTGTTCTGTCCAGATTTTGAGCCTATGTGAAGCAAGTACAGTTTATTGCAGCAATTGGTTGTGTAATCACTTTTTTTTTTTCTTCCCAACTGAAACTTGCAAAATTGTCGATTACTAAAGCACTTTTTGAAGTGTTCTTTGGTGGAAACAAAGTGTTTACAAAAACTTACAGCCTAAAAATGAAAAATTCAGAGGAGTTGAATACAGTCCCAGAACAAGTTCAGACCAGCAGCGGGCAGTTGCTGCCTGTATCGCACAGATATAAGTGTTCTGAACACACAGGAACTGATGTTGCCTTCTCAGGAGTGTCTTTTTGGTCACTGAGTGGCTTCCCCATTGACTGTGTGGCCTTGCTGTCCCTCTCAAATACACTTTAAATATTTTGGAGTGTTTGTTTGTGCTAGGGCAAGCGTTCGGTGCAGCAGATAAATTTTTCCCAGCAACTCAGGCAAGCTCATTTCTTCCTGAAAACCGAACAGCAACAGAAACCCACCATGCCTCCGTGGGCCTCCTTTGGATTTGCTCTTAGTGAGTGTCCCAGGCCAAAACCAGTCTTTGAGGCAGGGAATTTCACTTAATTAGAGACATTGCACATTAATGTAAGCTTTAAATTACTGATTTTGGTATTGAGACGTAAAGAAGACAGGCAATTAAATGAACACACAGAGAAGACACGTCTCCCCATCCTGGCATCGCGTCCCCTCGCTACGTGTTAGACTTGGTCGCTTCGGTGAGGCGATGAGTGAGGTTCTACCACACAGGTCAGCCCGGCAGCACCCCCCACCCCCAAACACGCACACTACCAAAACCCTGACATTTTTACCCGATACAAAGAGGTGCAGCGTGGAAGTGAGGGTCGCCTTGGCTGCAGCCAGAGGCCTTCTAGGTGGTGGTTGTGTCTTCCACAGTAACCGTGTGCTGTGGTAGGGAGCTGGGGGCGGGGGGAGCAGGTAGGTCTTCTTAATTTTTTGGGTGCAGAGGAAAATTTAAATGGACCTCAAATGACGGTTACTTGCAGAGACAGGAGCAAGACGAAGGAGTTCGTGACTCTTAGTCTTGTTTAGTATGCTGGATTTCACCTCCTCCAGCGAGTGCTTATGGAAGGGCCGATTCAGCAGTCTGGCTGCCGGGGCTCAGGCAGCCCTGGAGGAGCATGACAACGAGCTAAGACGACAAAGGGACTTTTTCCAAGAAGCTTCTTCGAAACTGCGAAGAAAGCAGCCCTGCAGCAGGGGAGCTGCTCTCAGCTCATGTGTCTGAAACTATTTAGCAGGCGCCTCATTTAGCTCTACAAAATGAACTATTAGGCCACTTGTATTTTTTCAGGTAAATTGCAATACCAAAAAGAAAATTAGTTTGCTTTCTAGTATGTTAATGCAATTAATAATATAGTAAAAAGAAAATAATTAGATTGTTTGAAAGTAAGATAATAGAATAAGTGTGTATATGGACGTGTGTATGTGTCTTTTCTGTGGTACTTTACAAAACAGTGGCAACTTTAATTGTACACCACAAACTAGGTAACTTGTTATAATTGAAGCCAGTTCCTTTGTTTCACAAAATGAGAAAAACTGAGTCAAAAGTCCTTTCAGATTGATGTACTGGAATCATGTAGAAGTTTTGTACAGTATACTTGTACTTGTGATAGAGACGGGTATATCATCTGCATTTTTAAAGGTTAACTTCAAATAGTCTGCGTATCTGGAGCAAGGACATTACCAGAGCCAAATACTCGTTATTTACCACTTTCAGTGATTTGCTTACAAAAAGTGAGCCGTATGAAAATATGTACCTTCTTTAATTAAAATTATATATAATCCCATGCTTCAACATATAGACTAATCTATCCTGGCATTTAGGGAGGCTTCTCTTATGAGAAATAACTGACTTTTTAATGAATAATCTGTGTTTTCATGTTTTTGTCTTGTATGCCAGTGTCGTGAGCTTCGGGAAGCTTTTGGAAAAGGCTCCCCAGCTGGGTTGAGTGAGTGTTCTTGGGCAGCACTGCAGCTTTGTAGCTTTGTAGAATGTCATCTCTCCTTCTTTTAGAGCCCTAATTTCTATGGCAAACTGGTGGGGGGATGTTTGCTCTGTGTATTGATTTTTGTGTTTACTTTTACCAACTACCCTTTCCCACTCTTTTCAAACACCTTCTTTCTTCCAGAAAAAGTTCTATTTTATAAAAACATGGGCTTCGAAAGCAGAATGGAGCAAGGGAGTTTTGTCATTGATGTGCATGTCACATATCACCCCTCTGATAACATCCCCCTGAATATCCCCACTGCTCTTCAGGAGGGCTGTCCAACTGGCAGCTGGTGGGCTAGTTCTCTTCCACAGGATAATTCTGGCCAGCTCCCGCATGAACAGGATCTTACCCTAAATTGCCTGCACATAACCATGCAAGGTGCCTCTCTGCTCCTTTACTTCTGGAACGTGGCACAACTTGCCTGCAGAGATGTGCTTGTTCTGACATTTAAGCAGAGATGCTACAGTATAGCTTAGCCTTCAGAAAGATGATAAATCTTTCCACAGTCACCACCACCATTTTCCTCTCTATAAAAGAATGCTAGAAATTCCTTTAAGTGCTAAGAATCATTGGTTTTTGTAACAGGTCTCAAAAATGGCGTAACAACTGGTGTTCTGTTATGTCTCAAAAATACTTGGATAAAATGTTGTCAGAATCACCTTCTAGATGAGAATAAAGCTGAAGTTAGTTACCTAGGCTTAAAATATAATACATATTAAATAATGATGCATGTTAGAAAGTCAACACTAGATGTTTTGTATTTCTCTCATGTATCATTTCTTGGTGTTCTGTTTGCAAAGCATTTCATGATTCATTACTTTCATGATATTGTAATTTCATGTTGGATGCTGCCCCTGGAATACTATATAAAAATCACAGCTGTAAATGATTTGAATCCTCTCCAGATGTAGTGGTGAATTTTTTGGAGTAAGACTGGGAGATCGTTTAATATTTTGTTTTATAATTAATTTAGGACTAGTTCTAGTTTTAAATAAATGGTACATTTATTCTATATTACATAACAGAAGCTCGTTCTACATTTTTTTCCTTTAAATTAGTGTTACTGTTCTTATATGCATATGATTTTTGATATGCATCATGTTTCTCTTAACAAAGTCATTGTTTTCTTTTTCCATAAACTGCAGAAACTATGCCTGTTCCAGACCAGCCCTCGTCTTCTGACAAGACAAGTTCCCTTAGTCCTGTGTTGAACACATCCAATGGCGATGGCTCTGAAACGGAGACAACCTCTGCCATTCTAGCTTCAGTTAAAGAACAGGTATTCAAGTGCTGCATCCGTAGTCTAGAAAACTGTAATATGATTTAGTGTTCCTTTACAAAGGTTTATTAGGTGGTATCTGAATAATTTTGTTCACAAATGCATATTGGAAATAATCTTAAATATTTCTTCATGTCTTATTATACTTCCATGTCCTCTCCTACAATAAATTTAATATCATTTAATTGAATTGTTCATTTTATTCTCCACTTTCACCCTTTACTGTGAATGGTGGTTTTCAGAGCTCTTTCCTTTTCTTGTTGGCAATCTGCATGTGGAGTCACAGCATATAGGCATGGCATATAAGAACAATAGACAAATGAGTAATTGTGGAGAAGATGTGTTATCCTAGAATTTTTAGTTACAGGATTTATAAGAAGGATTTATAAGAATTCCAGGATTTAAAATTTAACATATGCACATTTTTTGTTTTTTTTTATGTAAAACTTGATGTGAGAGTATTTTGGGGGAAAATTGAGTAGAGACAGAGGCTTTCAGCCTTGGGTGGTAAAACTAAAAGTATTACAGAGTTTTGAGAGAAATAGTGTGATTCTCTGCTCGATTCTAATAAGACAGGTTTGGACATTTTAATGTAAATTTTTGTGGGCTGAGTGTCAGAGATTTTGCTTAGTGCCTCTTTTTACATCAGGAGATGGTTAATATTCCAGTTCATGAAAACACCTGGTCTCTGTCACTGCCTCACTTGGCTCAACAGCAGCAACAGGTATCCCTAAGAGAGATATTAAAAGATATCTACTTTTAGTCAGCTTTCTCCTTGCTGAAGGTGTCTAAATTGGTTCTCCAATTATAAAGTAGTGATCTTTCCCTGCCTAAGACATTCACTGCTTCTTTAGTAAAATTAATGCATGAATTCAGCTTAGGATATCTTAACACCATTGGAGTAATGGCTGTTGAGTCATTGGGCTTTTACAAAATTTGTGACCTTGCTCTTAATTTTTTACTTTTCATACGTACCAGTTCTTTCTTTTGGGTGTTAAAGGTTAGTCATATTTTCTGGTTCTGAGGAGTGCAAGAAAGAACGGTTGTAACATGGAGTTTTGTCTTAAGGTTTATGGCATGTTGTCTTGGAAGTAGCCTTGGCTTCCATGTTTGTATGCGTATTCTCTCCCAGGACAATAACATTACTTGGGCACATGCCAGTGTTTCAGCCTATGTTACTGTATTATTTTGAAGAAAAATACCTGCCTTGGTTTTTGACTCTCTGATGTTGAGGAAATGTACAGGGAAGCTACATAGGTAGAAGATGTGCTGCATCTGCCTGGTAGAATGTGAAACACTGTGTTGAATGGTGAGAAGTTCTTTGTTGTTTGGTTTTGTGATGATACTGTTAGTTTATACCCGGTTATGTATTTTGCAACTGAAATTCCCACCCCTGTAAATAAGTGAATTGAGTACTAGAGGGAATCGGCGCTGAATCCACTACATGAAAAGGATTTTAAGTGGTAAATTATTAGTAAAGTTATTTCAGATTCCTGTGAACCACAGCAAAAAGGAGCCTGTAATAAAGGATTTCTGCATTCGCTTATCACCAAGAACAGCCTAGACAGCTAACCTAAGGTACTGTTGACTAACAACATAATCTCTTGAATTATTGTCATACAGGGTACCAAAATTTCACAGGTGTTGTGTTAAGTAAATTTCTTTCTTGATAGGTGATTTCTAGTCAGACGTGTCTTGAAGCTAGAAGTCTGTACTAAGCTCAAAAATCAGACTGACTTTTTTTTTTTTTTTATCTGAATGCATTCCTCAGAGTATATGGTGACTTCAGTAAATTAGGCTTAATGGGCACACATTTATGTCCAGCCACACTCACTGCTGGGAAAGCCGTGTAACTCCAACATTCTTTTGTTTTGTTTTGTTTGTTTGTTTGTTTTTTTCCAAATCCTTACTAGAAAATAAAAAAAACCCAAACAAACCTGCTTTTGGGTTTTTTCTGTTCCCCCCAATATTGTGTGTTTTGACAGACTTCCACTATTTAATGTTCTGTTGGAAGAATTCTAGATAAGGACACCATCCCATGCTTAGGAATGCATTACATTGGTTCTGCATTAGGGGAGTAAATGAAGTAAGTTTCTAACTGACTGTTCAGATGGGTGGCCCTCTGCATTTTAGAAGAAGGAATGAATTACTTTACAGCCTGGTATGTGATTTTGCTTTATGTGCCCTTTGACTGTAGCTGAAAATATGCCTAGAGTTTTAGAAATATGAACACAGACAATTGTGCAAAAGTACTACTAATAAAGAAAAAGATTATTGAGTTAATTAAGGTATGTTTTGATAAATCAAATATGTTACTTTTTCTTCATCTGTGCTGATGCTTAACTTTAAAAGATTTCCCTACTTTTTTAAATTTTCTTGGAATACTTGTGGCAACTTCATGTGTTACTTCTCATGAAATATCTAGAACACTGTCTTTGAGTGACTGCAACAGCGTAAACTGCTGGGTTTATGATGGCGATGACTGTAATAAGTGCTTGCAGTCTTTGAATAGGGCAGGACACATGAAAGAAGGCACAGAGAAGAAGTCATAGAAGTTATATTTATTTGCTCTACATGAATTTCCTACATGAAACATAAATAAGGTCTCTGAGGGAAGACCTTATCGCTCTCTACATCTACCTGAAAGGGGGTTGTGGTGAGGTGGGTGTTGGTCTCTTCTCCCAAGTAACCAGCGATAGGATGAGGGGAAATGGCCTCAAGTTGCGCTAGGAGAGGTTTAGACTAGATATTAGGAAAAATTTCTTCACTGAGAGAGTGGTCAAGCATTGGAACAGGCTGCCCAGGGAGGTGGTGGCGTTTCCATTACTGGAAGTGTTCAAAAAACGTGTGGATGTGGCACTTGGGGACATGGTTTAGTGGGCATGATGGTGTTGGGTTGCTGGTTGGACTTCATGATCTTAAAGGTCTTTTCCAACCTTAATGGTTCTATGATTCTAAATAATTTGTTCAGAAAATCTGAAGCTTTGCTGTGCTTAGTTTGAAGAACTAAGCACATATCCCTGTGCTATCCTGTTTTGAGGAACAGATTTATTGGGTCTAAAAAATTTATTGGGTCTAAAAAATTGTGCTTCATATGCCAAGTGTAAAGTGGCATTTATGCTGGTCATGACTGGATCAGAAGATACAGCCATGTGCTTTTCAAGGTGAGGATTTCTGTCAAAATAGAAATTGAAGCCTGTACTTTGTTGTTGAGGAGTTAGGGTGATTTTAGGAAATGAAAATCCTAAACTCCTTGCTTTAACGTATAAGCCATTTCATTTGTGTTTTACCTCTAGACAAGTGTGCTGAATCACCTTCAGGTTTCAGACTTCTGAGACGCAATTGAGAAGAAGTGATGGATAAAGAATATGAATCCGTTTTTTCCCCCTTGCTGCTAACTTCAGGCACTGCTGGAGGGGAGGTCAGAATCATGCACCATGAGTCTAAAAAATCTTGAGATGCCAGGCAGTGAACTTTGGGTTAGGTGTCTTCAAGCTGTCCTCATGAAGAGGAAGGGTTAATAACTTCTGTGAAAGTGAAAGCTCTTGGGTGTTTTTGTGGTTGGTTGTTTTTAGAAAGAGAGAATCAAGTGTTTTAAATAGAATGAGGATCTAGAACCTGATCTAGTTGAAGATGCCCCTGCTCATTGCAGGGGGGTTGGACTAGATGGCCTTTAAAGGTCCCTTCCAACCCAAACTATTCTATGATTTTCTATGTAAGTAGAATTGCAGATAGAAATGGCTGTGGAAGTTGAAAGATTTATTTTTTTTTCTTGGCTGTGCCAGATTGTTTTTCCCATGTCTTGATATCACGATTGAGGTTTTAGAACAAAATCACATATTGAGGTGGATGTTGCAATTCAGACTATTTTTGAAGGTTTTAAGGCTGTAAGAGACTTGTGAAAACATATAGTCTGATGAGCAGGTCACAGCACTTTGTAGAGTCATACAAGTAGTGAGCCCCAAGTGTGATCACAGAATGGCTTTTGCAGCTGTTTTCCCTAATATAATGCATGCCATATTGTAATACATGACATTCACCAAAATAAAATCTCATTCTTGCCTTATAGGAATCAATAATTACTCTAGCAACCTTAAGTATTCCATAGCTTTTCTAAATAGGTTCAATTATGATACATTCATGTCTTGCTTCCCCTCAAACATCAGGCTGTATCTCTGCCTTTAAAAGTTTTAGCACCTCTGTTTCAGACCCATGCTAATGACATTAAATTGATACATATTTCTTTCATCATCTCTCTAATTAGCATGTCAATATATTCACTTCCTTAGTTATAGAACTCCCTTATTTCCAATGAGGTTTTAAAATACTCCAGAGAGAGATTCCTCTTTGCCATCTTTTCATTAATATATGGAGTTTAGATCATAACTAGACTTCTCTGCATGATACGTTTTGAGTAGCACAAGTCAGTACAGTGGATACCATACTTCTGAGTTGCTGGAGGGACAAACATATTATTGAAATATGAAGCTTTGTCAGTACAGCTAGTGCTTCCCAGGTACATGCTCAA
This sequence comes from Phaethon lepturus, assembly GCF_000687285.1. Lineage (NCBI taxonomy): Eukaryota > Metazoa > Chordata > Aves > Phaethontiformes > Phaethontidae > Phaethon > Phaethon lepturus. The sequence goes on along the minus strand of NW_010529449.1, from coordinate 73,316 downwards.
GTTGATGGGGATTGCTTTTGAGATGTACGATTCCACTGCTGGAAACGGGGAGTTGAGTGGAGAAGTTCTGAAGAGCATCATGTCAGTGGCTGGTGAAGAAGGGAATAATTCAATGTACTTGCTATATGCTCTACAGGATTCTCAAGTTCTTCATTTAGCCTGGGACTGGTTTCACATAGCTCTTTGGAGCAGCTGTGAGAGTATTCATGTTGCGGTTCTCAGCAAATGGCAGTTTACAAGAATGGAGACCTAGACACGTAATTCCTATTCAGAACCCCGTATCCTGTAAATCATACCAAAGACGCAGTAGCCATAGTAGATGCAGTATGAAGAAAGCAAAAATGACTTCATTTATAAAAGGATGTGGTTGTAATCCGAATAGGTATTTTTGGGATTGTTTGAAATGAGCTGGGAGTGGAAGGGCTTCTGTGAAGATTTAGTCTGATAGAACAGTATTGAGAGAATATATCTCCTCCCAGCAAAACCATCTTTCAGGAGAGGGAAGAAAAGCCAATTACCAAGATAAAATTAGAGTTAAATATGATGCTATTTTGACTTAAGGTAATGTTGAAAAATTAGTACTTCAAAGCCCAGAATTTCAGAGAAGCTGGGTAGAATTGCCACTTAGTGATGGCTCAGTCTAATACTAATTTAAAGCACTATTAAAGGCCATCATAAAGAAAGGCAAAATACCCTTTCTTATCATGTAGGCAGTATATGAACACACTCTTGCTGATCCACAAGCACTTCTGCCTTAACTTACTTTTTTTGCCATTAGTGGAAGAATTTCAAACTTGGAATAAAGATACGCTAAGAAAGTAGTAATATTAATCTCATTTTTAATATAATTTAAAGTTTAGTATATTAAATTTTTAATATTTTAACATAATAATTTGTAATATTTTAGCATCACTGATTTCTTTTTCTCTGGTATCATTCATTGGGGCTTTTTTAAAATATAAAATATTTTCACACTTAAACCCAAGTCTTTTAACCAGCATAATGGAATAGATTCTCGATCTCAACTTAAAGTCACTTGAGAGGGAGATCTAAAGGAACTTAAAATAG